>NC_068992.1:62823016-62827140 GCF_001194135.2 Octopus bimaculoides
TATATATATATATATACAGGGAGAGAGAGAGAGAAAGAAAGAGGAAGAAAATATTAAACTACAAAGACGGAATGAAATAATAGGAAATAGGTTGTATTAGTTGTATTGAAGGAGTTTTTAACGTTTCGAACTTACGCTCTTGTACTGAAATGATAGATGAAGAGATTTAAAAAAAATGAGAGAAAAACGTGTCATGTTGTTGTTGTTGTTGTTGTTGTTGTTGTTGTTGTTGTTGTTGTATAGTCCGAAGCTCACCATCAGTAAGCAGACCTATGATCACAGGTAAACCTATGATGGGACCCACATCAGGAACACGCTGTTATTGATTTCTATTTCCTGCATACACTGCAGCCAGAATCACATTCTCCAATGTGTCCTTAGATCCTTAGATGCAACGGTGTGCGATCTGAAGTGTTACTTCGCACTGGAATATCTTCTGAACCACCAATTCTCAGCTAAATTTGTCGTTCATATGATATTCTAGTTGCGATTATCACTAGTCTACAAAAAAGGCCCACCCACAAAAAAGAAATAAAACCATCTAGTTTGCTACCAGCTACGAAAATAAAGCGATACTGGGTATCCTGATGCATCACTACATATCTCATAGAATAAAGTTATTTAAAGAAAGATATGTCAAATACCAGTCTTCTTTACGACACATAGACAAGAAGAAAACCACAAAATTAGATAGCCATATTTTGGATCTCAAGGTAAGCAATATTCACAAAACATCAAGTGGAACATTTTTAAATAACTCAAACCATACGTTAATGGGTTAAGGCGGTGTGGTCTTTGTATAATCGAAGCAGCTCAAATCGTTTTTAAATCTAAGGACTCCACCGACCAACGGAATTTTAGATCCGATGTATTCACGAAATGTAAGCATATATATAAGTTTCTATTCTTGAACTGGACAACATCATCCCCTCCAGATTAAACATACAGTCTTACAAGCTTTAACCTCTCCTCGTCGATTGAACAAGATCAGTTGTTCTTTGTAAATTTTAACTCTAAGCGCACAACTCGTGTCTCCTTTCAATTTTTTTACACGTTTCAATGTTCTTCTCTCCTTTCAATGTTTTTCTCTACTTTCCTTTTTCATTTTCCTTTCTTTCTCGCTTTTTCTCAGAGAGCAGCCTTGTATTTTAGACTGAATGATTGTCTGATAATACACGGCACATAGCACGCAACACGCCACACAACGTCGACCGTCCATTGTTTTAGATGAAGTATGAAACCTATAGTTGCTCACATTTATATCCTCTCAATATTTATTTCTTTATTGCCCACGGGGGTCTAAACATAGAGGGGACAAACAAGGACAGACAATGGGGTTTAAGTCCATTACATCGACCCCAGTGCGTTACTGATACTTAATTGACCTCGAAAGGATGAAAGGCAATGTCGACCATGTGTATGTGCGTGTGTGAGGTGCGTGCATGTGTGTGTGCGCGTGTGTGTTTCTATGTGTGTATATGTATGTGTGTGTTGAGGGAGTTTGTGTTCTGTGTATGTGTTTGATTATATATATAGTAGTCACAGCTCCATATTCCGGCGGACACACATACACTCACTCACACATGCAGATACACACAAATCCACATACATATGCATACACAATAATGCATGAAGATATTTCCACTGAGCTCACCGTAACCTTTCTTAACATAAATGATGATGACGATAACGATGACGACGACGATGATGATGATGATGGTGATGATGATGGTGATGATGACGGCGATAGCGAATATGATATTAATGACAATGTCGCCGGTGTCAAGAACGATGACGATGCTGATGAGCACAATGATGGTTGGATGGTAATGGCCGATGCCGATGTTAATGATAATGAACATGGCGACTATGATGGTATAGATGATGATGATGATGATTACGATGATTAGATTGAGGATTAAGATTATTTCATCTCCAAGATCTCTTCCAGCTGAAGAAACTAAGTGGAGGAAAAAAAGTCAACAATTATTTTGAATGCTAAAAAAAAAAAAAAAAACAGTTGAAAATATATTCGTAGTTCAAAGAAATCTTTGCGAATGCAGTGATATCTTTGATTGGTTTTGTGGCAGGATTCTTAGCATAATTAAATATCTTGCTTTTACCGCCATAAAAAAAACGAGTAAAATATAAATAAATAAATAATTAATAAATAAATAAATGGATAAACGTTTCCATGACATCTGAAAAGTGTGAAGAAATAAATTTAAAGAAATCTCAGTTTGACTCGTTTGTTTTGCTGTTGTTCTTGATGATGATGATGATGATGACGACGATGATGATGATTATGGTGATGATGGGTTCCGTGGTTTTTATCTCATCAATATGCGGTACGATTAGTTCCGATCGAAGTACAATGCCAATTATTTTGAAATTATGTTTGAAATTTCATACTTTTAGTTTTTGAGAAAAAAAATTATCAACAAAAACAATTTCTTTTTCTTTTAAATTTTTCTTTTAAACTGTTCTTTCTCAGATGTCAAGATAGAAACAAAATTAATTTAAAAAATAAAAAATATAACTATAAATAAAAAGAAACATGTTACAAATCTGTCCCTCTTCCCAGCAAAGACCACCACAGACAAAAATAAATAGATAAAATAAAATAATTTGTTTTAACTTTGGTAACATCGAAAGATGGCGGCAAGAATAATTATTTTCAAATTCAGTTTTGCCTTTTCGTCTTAGGCTTTTGATATTATCATTATTATTATTATTATTTTATGTCTGACTTTTGTTTTGCATTTGTACAAGTTGGATCCAAGTCTTACCCAGAGACCTCAAGAGACAACAAGTTAGAAGTTCATGTAGGTTATTATTATTATTATTATTATTATTATTATTATTATTATTATTATTATTATTATTATTATTATCATCATCATCATAATCATCATTATTATTATTATTATTATTATTATTATTATTATTATTATTATTATTATTATTATTATTATTATTATCATTATTATTATTATTATTATTATTATTAAGGCAGCGAGCTGCCAGAATCGTTATCACGCCAGACAAAAAAAGCTTAGCAGCCTTTCGCTCGTTCTTACATTATCAGCTCACATTCTGCCGCGATCGACTTTGCCTTTCATCCTTTCGGGGGTCGATAAATTAAGTACCAGTGAAACATTGAGGTCAATGTAATCGACTAGTCCCCTCCCCACAAATTTCAGGCCTTGTGCCTATAACAGAAAAGATTATTCTGTTTTTTTTTGTTCTTACTGCTGCTGCTGCCGTTGCTGCTTCTCTTGTTGTTGTTGTTGTTGTTGTTGTTAGCTTGTATTGAAACTGTTTGAGATCTCTGGACGCGTCAAAAAACAATGACAATTGAGTGGGAAAAAATTGCTAATTTGTGCGTATTAGTCACTTTGTAATGGCTTTGTTTTCCTTTAGTGTTTCTGTGCGTGTGTGTGTGTGTGTGTCACGCGTATGTATGAGTGGGTGCGAGTTTGTAATCATGCGGAATACAAAACCTATTTGTATCTATGTTTTCTAGAGAATATTCCTTCCTTCTTTTACCCCCCTTTCGTCGCCCCGCCACCCCGCAACTTCATTACACTTCGTTTCTTTCGTTTCATGACAAAGAAAATAAAGAAATGTAAAAGCGCCTCGCACTGTTATACATAAGCGTATTCTTGCAAAGGAAAGATGAAAATAAAAAAGAAAAAAATTAACTCTTTGTTTACTGCTCGCGTAATTGTTATTACACTCTGTGAAAATTTGTGAGAATGGATACCGAATTAATTACAAGAATTCTGTGAAGAATTACCAATGCACAACCTCACATAATCACCCATATCGATTACGGCCATATTTGGTAATTATAGCTCGCTTTGGTGTTATATATTTATTATATATTTTAGTTTATTCATTTTACTTTAGTTTATGTTTTTTCATATTGTAATTTCTTTTTATATTCCGTTCTTGGAGCCATTACACATCCTTGGAGAATTTTATAATAGTACCGCAGTTATTTTATATGTGTTTATTTTCTGGTAACTTTTGCTGCTTTGTTTTACGGAACAGGGCAACAAATATACACGTAATATATACACATATATACACATGCATATATATATATATATATATATATA
>NC_068992.1:62833882-62837651 GCF_001194135.2 Octopus bimaculoides
AAAATTCCAACAAAATGTGGACAGTAAAAGGTCAAATAAACGTTTACCTTCGCAGCCGATGTGACAGCACGTCCGTGAGAAGAGATAGATAGATAGATAGATAGATAGATAGATAGATAGATAGATAAACATTGAGGCGACAAGGGAGATAGAATTTAGGAAATTTTGGAAATCTCGAACGGCAGCATGACGCAACAGCAAAACGAACTGCATGCCTCTCAAACTCTGGCTGAGTGCTCTGTAGCATTGAGCTAAATGCAACCTGACCACAAATATCGTCTTTAATGTGTGGTGTGCATACACACACACACACACACACACACACATACACGCACACGCATACAGAAATGCACAACAGCAGTGAACAAAGGAGAAATAACTTTGTGTCCAGAGACATTAATTTGAAACAATGATGGATAAGGATAGGGTAAATGCCATGCAGAATGAAATCTTGGATCTATTGAAAGTATGCTCCCTTCGAAAGTAGGTAAACAATAGCCTAATGGCACTAACTGCAGATGAGAAGGGCGGTATTTCCAAACAACCAACAACCCTCCGAAATTCATGATTTATGAATGAAGATGCAATGTTTTTTTTACTGTAAGAAAGACATTTCTGGTTATTATTATCATCTTCTTCATCACCATCATCATCATCTTCTTCATCATCATCATCATCATCATCATTATTATTAAGACATCGAGGTAGTAGAATCGGTAGGGAGAAATCTGTAGAAAAATGCCCAACGGTATTTCTTCCTGTTATTTTCGTTCCAAATTCAAATTCCACCGAAGTCAACATTTACCTTTCATCCTTCCGGTGTCGACAAAATGAAGTACCAAACGATTGAAACAGTTGGTCCTCCTTTCCTAAAATCTATTGCCCTTGTGCCAAAATTAGAAATAATAATAATAATAATAACAATAATAATAATAATAATGATAATAATAATAATAATAATAATAATAATAATAATAATAATAATAATAATAATATTAATAATAATAATTATTTTTATTTTTATTTTTATTATTATTATTATTATAATTATTATTATTATTATTATTATTATTATTATTATTATTATTATTATTATTATTACCATTATTGCTTTTGCACAGCTTCTAACGCTGTAGATGTACTACGGTGTCAACTGTTTTCTGCAAGTGCTCCACCTTTATTGCAGCCCCTATTTGTTCCACGTACTTCTCGAGATTTTTGCTCACTGTTCCCAGGGCTCCGACAATTATTGGTACTACCGCTACCTTATTCATCGACCACAACTGCTTAACGTCCCAAGCTAACCTGTCATATCTCTCGACTTTTCTTTATTCCTTATCGCATACTATGTTGTCAGCTGGGCATGTTATATCTATGATCCAGGATTGTTTGTTTTCTTTCTTAACTATGACTATGTCCGGCTTTCTAGTCTCTGTCTCATGGTCACACTGAATCATAAAATCCCATTGGATATGTGCATTCTATTTTCGACGATGCCTTCAGGTTTGTGGTCGTACCAAGTCCATACTTTTAACAAGGTGTTGAGTTGCGCAGCTATTCGTGCATGACATTCACCAAACCTTTTGATCCCAGTAGCCTTGAACTCCATCTGGTCCCGGGGCCTTCCAGTTGCTCATTTTTTTGCTGATTTCCTTCACACCCCTAACTGAAATGACTAGTTTTGCCTGTTTTGGACAGACTACTGTTTGTTTCAGTTCTTGCAACCATTCAGCATCCTTCTTGTGCTCCTTGTCTTTGCTCCAGATGTCACTCCAAAACCTTTGACTTTCGATGTTATCTGGTATCAACTTTTCATCTGTACACCCTCCATTTATTTCTCCCTAGAATCTCTTCGGATCTGCTCTGAATAACCTATTCTGGTGGTAACCCTTCATTCTTTGGTCGTATCTTACCATCTTTGCTTTTTTTTTTTTTGGCAAAGAGGCGCTGTTTCAGTTCCTCCATTATTACTTTCAGGCCCTTTCTTTGAATATTATAGTTCCTTTTCAGCGCCCTGTATTATTATTATTACTATTGTTGTTGTTGTTGTTGTTGTTGTTGTTGTTGTTGTTGTTGTTGTTGTTGTTGTTGTTGTTGTTGTTGTTGTTGTTCATATACACACAACAGATTAGACTGTTGGAAAAGAAACGTCCCTGAGATTGGGCTCCAACAAGTAAACTTATATGCCAAGAACCCTCCTAAGTATCCTAGTTGTCCCTAAGAACACTGTTTTCTGCAGCTGTATTAAACTGGGTTTTGTGCCTATTCCTCTATCCATCTATTCAAACCTTTAAAGAGTTCCTAATGCATCTATACCTACTGGGATACATTTTACTGGCACTTTCCATAGTCTCTGTAATTCAATGGCTAGGTCCTGGTACTTTTACTAATTTTTCTATACATCTCATATTGATTGTTTCATCATTTGGGACTTCCTATTCTCTTTCTCTACTATAACAACTAAGTCAGGCCTCCTAGCTTCTATTAGTCTGTCAGTTTGAATATTAAAGTCCCACAACATCTTATGTTTCTTACTTTCTACAACTTTACTAGGTTCATGTTCATACCATTTATCAGCATGGTCAAATCCTAGCTTGCTACATAACGCCCAGTGGATTACTCCCACTAGGTTGTCATGCATTTTCTTGTATTCTTTATTATTACCTCCGCCTTAGCGAAGGCGGGGCATTGTTTTCAGTCATGTTTGTTTGTTTGTTTTCCGTGGACGAGATATCTCAAGTACCACTGGATGGATGCGGCAGAAACTTTCAGGGATGTTTGGCCTCACGGCTGGCACAAACTGATTAGATTTTGGGATCGATCCGGTACCGGACAAGAATTCTGGTGGTTATTATCATTATTATTATTGTTGTTGTTGTTGTTGTTGTTGTTGTTGTTGTTGTTGTTGTTGTCGTCGTCGTTGTTGTTGTCATATACATTCATATATAAGTGTAAGTATATATGTTAGTAACTATGTATTTATACACACACATACACATATCGAGATATACAGAAATACATATAGGCTTACACACATACTAACACACAGACATACATACTCACATATATTTCTGCACATAAACACACACACACACACACACACACACACACACACACACACACACATATATATATATATATATATATATATATATATATATATATATATATATATATGTATATATGTGTATAGATATGAATGCATATGCGTATGTATATATATATATATGTTTATATATATATATATATATATATATATATACATAAATGGATATATATAGACAGATAGCACGTTGTAAAATGATACTGTATTTGTGTTTTATTCAGAACTAGAAGCCATTACAAGTTTATTGAGAAGACATGCTTAATTAATAATGTAAATTATCATTTGTTATCTAAAAAGGAAAAAAAAAAGCATGAACGAAAAAGCTTCGCGATATGCAAATTAAAATAATCACAATGTGAAAATATCAAAAGATATATGTCATTGATTAATTCAGCAAATAAATCTGATCGATGAATTGATCGAATACAAGTTAGAATAAATCAGTAACAATAACAAAAAAAATAATAACAAGAACAATAACAAAATGTGAATACAAACGAAAAAAAAAAGACACAACATGGAACGTGTCTTGGTTCAGAACTTGATAAGATCATGTTACACGAATGTATTGGTCTCCACTTGATTAAGCACACATAGTCTATCTTATAGACATAGATCGGCTAGGAGGAGGTTGAGTATTATACACACACACACACACACACA
>NC_068992.1:62837857-62840357 GCF_001194135.2 Octopus bimaculoides
TATATATATATATATATATATATATATATACACATAAATATATATATACATATATATACATACACACTGACATATATGTATGCATGTATGTATGAATGTATGTATGTATGTATGCATGTTTGTGTGTATGTATGTATGTATGTATGGATGGATGGATATATAGATAGATAGATAGACAGATACACAAATGAATATATATTTGTAGATAAATGCACATACATATATATTTATTATACATATATATATACATTTATGTATCATATATATACTTATGTATATATGTGTGTATATATATATGTATATATATATATATATATGTATATATATATAGATACCTGTATGCATGCATACATACATTCATACATACATACATACATACATACATACATACATACATACATACATACATACATGCATACATACAAACGTACATACATACACAATGCTTTACTTTTGTATGAAAAAAACACAAATGAACCACAACAAAAATCACAGAAATATGTAGAAATTCTAAGCGTTATATCTTCGCATCTTCGGCAGGAATCTTGGTGAAAACCAAACATATCTCAGTGTTAGCTGCTGACACATAAAGTGCGTGGCAAAGTCTTAGCAACACAAGACACAAACAGACACGTTATCTTACAATACAATGCGCATACGAACGACATTGTATGCGAAACCATCTTAGTTTCGGGCTGAACGCTTCCTGTTCTATGTTTGATTAAATTCGGAGGAATGCTTTTAGGATTAATTCATGTCGATGTATCTCATACTGCTGATAGTGAACTCATCGAATATGTTGCATCACAAGTAGGAGTTTGCTGGTGGCATTGAATTAATCTTCAGTGGTTTTACATATTGCAGCACAATCGCAGTTTAGATTTTTCGCAGTTTTGCTTTAATAATGGTATGAATGTCGACGCTGTCCCCACTCAAATGCTTCGATCCCAGTCCATGAATCATCTACATGTCAGCTTTTAGCTTTATACTCTGAGAAAGAAGGATCGTCTGTATTTAGCTATCAGAATTATAATTTATATGTAAAGAAAAAGTACCTTCAGATGCGAGTCTTCGAGGCCTCCTTCTTTACGTGGTGGGCTGATGTCCTAGATACAGTAGTCAAATCTCTATAAAATCACAATGGTCATATTAGAACGGTACTGTTAATCTTAGAAATTAAGAAAACATTGGTTGGATGATACAATCTATAAATGCACCACACTCTCCCTAGAAAAAGACAGGTCCGTCACGGCTGGAATATTATGAATATGTTATTTTGCTCATGGTTGAGTAATTATCTTAGTTAAACGAACTCAACAACAATAGCAACAATTAACAACAAACGGTAAGCTCATTCTATAAACAATAGAGCTTTATAACAACATTTAAGGTTGCATCGATCGACGGTTCATCCTTAATGTAGTGGCACGATGTGATGGATAAGGCAGTCAAATCCGATTGAGGTCACACACAAAAAGAAGACAGAAATAAGACAAGATAAATCTTAAATCCACTATGCTCACTCCACCGAATAAAATGATATCTAGAATGTCATAAATTATATAATATCTCGCTCTTAACTGGCTTATCCTTATAGTTAAACGACAAGAATAACTTTCTGTTTATTAGATTGTATTGCATCGAGTTGCCTTTATTCATTGTACTGCAAGACAAAGGTTTCAGCATGTTCCCTTACGCCATCCACTGTCTGGTGTGGAGGCCGTGAATTGGAGTTGTACCATACTAGTTTGATGAGCCTACTCTGCTGCACTGTCTCCACAAGGTTTGGCAGAGAGGTGCAATTTTTTATACTCTTACTCAAGAATAGTTAAGTCGATGACTCCCCACCCCCACCTACCGACCCGGTGCTCAAATGGTGCTCAACAGGTACTTATGTTATCGACTCCGAAAGGATGAAAGGCAAAGTCTATCCCGACGGAATTTGGAATCAAGAACGTAAGGACAGACGAAATACTGCAAAGCATTTCGCTCTGCGCGATAACCATTCTGACAGCTCGCCGCCTATATTTTTTAACTACTCGTATGCAAGTTATTAAAGAGTTGTTTTAAAAAATTACTTTAGATAAAAGCTATCGAAGGTCCGCCTTCAATTTTGTAGCTCAATGTGTTAGATATAGTAGTTAAAGGTCTTAGAAATCCCATTTCTGAAGGAAAAGGCATTGGATAACATAGTCCACGCAGCTGGAACATAATTTATCACGTGACATTTCGATCATGATTCAGAGGATATCCTAGGGCTAAACCACATCAGCAACAATAATTTTGAATTATCTGAGACAAAGAAATCCAAGAACTCTCGACTCAAATCTATAAACTACATTGTATCATGGCGACCCCTACAGGAACAGGTTAAATTAACCATAAAGAGTTCCAGTTATCCGTAAAAACCCAAAAGTCTAATGAAAAGATTTGTGACAAATGCAACCCTGGTTTATTACTTCCAAAGATTTGTTGATTTCGGTAGCAAGCACCTTTTACA
>NC_068992.1:62846554-62849257 GCF_001194135.2 Octopus bimaculoides
TATATATATATATATATATATATATATATATATATATATATATATATATATATGTATGTATGTATGTATGTATGTATGTATGTATGTATATGCATATATGTATATGTATATATATGTATATAGATATCTTTACATTTTTGCATGTGTCTGTAAGCGTGTATGTATGTATATACATATATATATATAATAGATATATACGCACATATACATATAAATATACGTAAATATGTATATATGGGTATATATTTATGTGTGTGTGTATGCATACATATATAAACATGTGTGTGTATGTATGTGTGTGAGTGTGAGTTTGTGTGTATGTGTCTACATATATGTTTTATTTCGGTTTTAATCTGTCATTTGAAATTATTTTATGTCCAAAGAAGAAATTAAGAAAAAAAAATAACGGAAAGGACAACATAACAAAATGAAAAGAAAGCAAGCAAAAGCGTGTTTATTAATCCGTTCACAGACAATAAGAACTTCAACAAACATTAGAGCCATGACAAACAACCATTGTTCAGAAGGAAGATTGCTAAGAAGACACACACACAAACACGAAGGCAAATAGAAGAATTCCAGAAAAGAGCGATAAATGAAAAGAAGAGCAAAGAAAAGAAGACCAAGAAGAGGAGCGATAGAACAGCGTCGTTGCACTCTCCTTCACTTTCTCTCTTTTTCTTGTTATTGTGCTTTTTTCTTATCGTTCTTCAAAGACCACGTTTATAAGTAGAGTCGTGATGTGATGAGGTATAAAGTACTTGTAATTTGCAGTTGTAAAGTTGTTCTGTTCTCGATGATTGTAGCATGTTTTATACTTATACAACATCCATTCAATAACGCTATTATTGATTAGTAAAGATTTTAAAAAATCGATCAGTACATGTGCAATAAAGTCGATTCCAGGATCCAATATGTTGTGTGTGTCTGTATGTCTGTCTGCCTGTGCATCTCTTTGTTTGTATGAGTGGATGTGTGGAATGTATAGATGGGACCGTCACAGCAAAACATGATATTTCTACACCAAATCTTTTGAATAGACTGCATGTCTCGAATCACTTGTTTTTATTCCATGCTTTCTCTAAAGTGCAAAGACGTTGGCATAACCAGCCGCGTGGATCAGAGCATTGACTCACTTCCATTGTTTTTTGCAAGATTCGATTCCATTATGCCAAGTAACTTATATCATACTGCCTTGTTTAATAACACCCTGTATTGAAATTAGGCGGACAGAAACAGTGAACAAAATGTAAAACACCTAGTTAATTTCTGTAGGCCGGCATATGAAAAAATCTCTGAATAACTAGGTCAATAGCTATAAAATATAAGGAAAACAAAACATATCTTTTTCTCTTTTAAATTTCAAGCAATATTTCGTGCTGAAAGTTTTTTTATAACATCCGAGGAGTTTCTTCTATACAGTCGACTCCTGAATTTATTCTCCATAACTAAATAGATAAACGCTATTTGAATAAACTAGATTATTTCTACAGCCTAAAAACAGTTCGTTTTCAATATGCAATAATATATTTTCGTTCCCTTTGCTAAATCACCCAAACGCTATTATCAGGCAGTTACAAAAACGTATAACCATATCTGTACACACATTGCAACAAACACACACACACAGACATTAAACTCACAGAAACTCACACGTAAAAGCTTCTTGCGTATTAAATAAATCAACACTGACAAATAAACAAACAAACAAACAAATAAAACGTGTTGAATTTTATTCCAAGGAAGAACACATCACAATAGAAATATGTTTCTCAGGTCTCATCACTTACGGTGAAACTATAAGTTGTAATAAAGGACAAAATATCGATCGAGTATCGAACAGCTGTCAAGTATTTTTCCACATTAATATTGGTTTCAAATTTTGGCAGAAATTTCGGGAAAGGAGGCAAATGGATTACATCGACTTCAGTGAATCAACTAGCGCTTATTTTATCGACCCCGGAGAGATGAAAGGCAAAGTCATGCCCGGCAATATTTGAACTCAGAGCGTAAAATGAGAAGAAATATCGCAAAGCAGTATTCCCAGTGTGTTACAACGCCCCTAGTACTTCACTAATACTTACTTCATCGACTCGAAAGGATGAAAGGAAAATTCAACCCAGGTGGAATCTGAACTCAAAACTTTGAAGGCGGATGAAATGCCGTTAAGCATTTTGTTCAGGCGTTCTGCCAGATGACCGCCTTACTTGAGTATTGGTTTCAAGTTTTGGCTCAAGTCCGGCAAGGTCGGGTGAGGGCAGAAGTCCATTTTACTGATTCCAGTGTTCAGCTAGTACTTATTCTATAGAGCCAGTAAGGATCACTATATATAGGTATACACATCGGTATATATGTATATATATATATATATATATATGAAGTGTAGAGGTGATTTAAAAAAGAAAAAAAATGTTTAAATGTCATGAAATCTTTTATGAGGAGGATACTGACCTCTTTTGAGAAGTTTTTCCAAGTGTGTGGGATCCTTGGTACAGTTAGGTACATTTGAAAAAAGAAAGAGAATTACTTCACTGGTAATTCTAATCAGTTTAATTTATTATATTATTAAATACTTAAAAGATAATGAATTAAATTGATTATAATTACCAGTGAAGTCGTTCCTTTTCTTTTTTCAAATATATGTATGCATATAATAATATAAACAATATATATATGGATATATATATACATATATATGTATAT
>NC_068992.1:62849477-62850314 GCF_001194135.2 Octopus bimaculoides
GTCGTTAACAACAATAAGCAACACGAAATACGCAATCAACGAGAGAAACAAATGGAAAACAGGGCAAGTAACATAAAGAACGACCCTTCGTCTGCTTCCTCTTATAGCGATTCTGTATCCCGCGGACTTAGCCCACGTTAAAGATTTCGGGGTCTAAGTTCAAATCATTTGAATGCCACGAAGTCTTTTAATGGTGAACCACTCTGGATCTCTTCTGTTACCCCCACCTCCCTCTCTTTCTCTCTCGCCCTCTCTCCCTCCATATGTGTGTGTGTGTGTGCATGCTCTATGTGTGTCTGAGTCTGCAGCATCTATAATCACAGGAAAGGTAATTTGTATTTGTACTTTAGGCTTTATACATCATACAAAACGTTCGTCAAGTGAACTGTTCTTATTACAAAATAATGAAAACGCAGTGGTTGAAACCCACCATTTTGTTTGTTTATTATCAGAATTCCCTGGTTCAGATACCAGAGAGTAGCCTAGTGGGAGATATGAGAATTACGTCAAACCGCACCGAGTTTGTGAATTGAATGTGAAACTATCCACTGATCGCAATCATTATGGTAATCTATGTTTACTTGTGTGTGTGTATAGGCATAGAAGAAGAAAACGATAAAGAGGAAGCGACAGGAAGAGTACAGTGAAATTGCCGTGGTGAGTGGAGTATACAACGATTCGCTGTACTCTTTTTGTCACTTTTTCCAAATAACACAACCCTTTCCGACGCCGAGCGCCAACAGTTTTCTTGGATTCCGTTTCATCGTACATACAAATATAAACACACACACACACACACACGCACACACACACACGCACGCACGCACACACACACAC
>NC_068992.1:62850978-62851617 GCF_001194135.2 Octopus bimaculoides
ATATATATATATATATATATACGTGCGTATACAAGAGAGTTAGAGTGTATTGATTATACTGTAGACGTATCGGTTGTTTCTTCCTTCATAATTAATGGTTAATTGGTGATTCATTAACCTTAATTTGTTAACACAACAAAATTTATGTTATTACTGTATATGTGTGTGAGTACAACTGTATTCATGTACGTATATACATGTATAAATAGATACATTTATGTATATATACATACATAATACATACATACATACATACATACATACATATATGCATGTGTTCGTACATATATACATATATACATATATATACAAGCTAATACGGATATGTGTGTGTTTTTCTTTTCGGATGTGCGTGTCTGTCTCCACTGTAATTTTTCATGTGTGTTCGTATGGATGTAAAAGATGAATCGCAAAGATAAATATCCAAAACCACATGATCCTGCTTAACAGGGAGGATATAGAAAGGTACATTTATTAAGTGATATATAGGGGTGATTTGCGGCATGCAAGAAAAACAGATATGGTGACTATTACTGGAGCTATTAATGGACTTAAGGATCACCATATATGATTAACAATGATGAATATACATACATACATACATACATACATACATACATACATATATATATATATATA
>NC_068992.1:62853132-62853510 GCF_001194135.2 Octopus bimaculoides
TGTATGTATATATATATATATATATATATATATATGTATCTATGTATGTATGTATGTATATATATATATATATATATATGAATACATTAATATGGTGTGATCTTGTGCGTGTGTACTTGTGTGTATAAATGTGTGAGTGTATGTGTGCGTGTGTGTGTGCCTTCAGTGTGTTGAAAGACTGAGAAAGTAGAGTATGCCAGTATACAGTTTGCCAGGCTTTTATTTGTACCCTGTGGTTCTTAACTCTAAAACAATATGTGTATAAATATACGCATATGGGGGGGGGATATCTGTGTGTGTCTGTGAACGTTTGCCTATAAGTATATATGTATATATATCTATGTATATAGGCATGTATGCATATATTTATATATATAT
>NC_068992.1:62855321-62857176 GCF_001194135.2 Octopus bimaculoides
CGCACACCCACCCACCACACACTCACATGCACTCACACACATACGCACTTATATATATTTGTGTGTGTGTATGTGCATGTGTATGTGTATGTGTGTGTATGTGTGTAGGTGTGTTTTTATGTGTATGTGTGTATACATTTGCGTATGTGTATGTATGTGCATATGTGTATGTGTATGTATGTTTGTGTGCATGTGTGTGTGCGTGTATATGTATGTGTGTCTGCATGTGTGCGTGTGTATGTGTGTATGTGTGTGTGTGTGTATGTGTGTATGTATGTGCGTACATGTGTGTGTATGTGTGTGTACGTATGCGTATGTGTGTATGTGTGTATGTGTGTATGTGTATGCGAGTGTATGTTTGTGTGCATGTGTGTGTGTGTGTGTGTGTGTGTTCATATGTGTGTGTGTGGATGTGACGAGCGAAAGCATTGCGCGTATATAATTAAGACTGAGTTTGTGCGAACGCGGTTTTAATTTAGTTTCCGTAAAGATCTCTTAGCGTTAAAAATCTATAGAAATAAACGAAAATAACATCATTAAATTATATTCTTGTTCTTCTTGTTGATAATTTTATTGTTGCTTTTGTCGTTACCGCCACTGCTGCTGCTTCTGCTGCTGTTACTGTGGTTGCTGTTGTTGTTGCTGTGTTGTTTCTGCTGTTGTTGTTGTTGTAGAGACAATTCATATAAAGTTTTGTAAGATTCCTCGCCCGGGGTAGGTAAAAGTTATACGGATGTTGTTTTACACAATTCAAATATTAGCACACGCCTAGGTGAAGAAGTAACCTCTCAACGTCTATGTGGCTGTGGACGAATGGTTAAACTGTCTGTGCTGTAATCATAAGATTCCAAGTTCGAATGCCGTTTTTTTTCTTTCTTTTTTTCTTTCACATAATTCTATGTTCACTCATTCAGGATGAATAACACTAGGAACAGAGAAAATACTTGGGAGCTGTTATTCTATTGCTTGGACAAAAGCCGTAAATGAACGGGGCCATGTTTGACATCCTGTGTCAACTGATTCCGTTTCAGAATTATAAAGAACAGGAGTGGCTGTGTGTTAAGTAGTTTGCTTACCAATCACATGGTTCCGGGTTCAGTCGCACTACGTGGCACCTTGGACAAGTATCTTCTACTATAGCCTCGGGCCGACCAAAGCTTTGTGAGTGGATTTGGTAGACGGAAACTGAAAGAAGCCTGTCGTGTATATATTTATATATATGTGTGTGTGTGTGTGTGTGTATGTGTGTGTGTGTGTCTGTCTGTCTGTCCCCCACCATCACTTGATGACCTATGTTGGTGTGCTTACGTCCCCGTAACTTAGCGGTTCAGCAAAAGCGCACCAATAGAATAAGTACTAGGCTTCCAAAGAATAAGTCCTGGGGTCGATGTGCTCGACTAAAGGCCGCAGTCAAATGACCGAAACAAATCAAAGAATAAAAGAATAGAAGAATAAAAGAATAACACTTATCTTCGGACATCGCCTTAAAACCATTTTCTACGACAAGCAAAAGGTCTGCAATTTTAAGGGATTCAGTTTCTGGATTGCATCCACCCCAGGGTGAGAATATAAGATCGCGATGCTGATGATAATAATAGTATATATTCTAGCTGTTTAACTTTGAAACGTCTGGTGACGGTCACAGAGGTTCTGCCTGTGACCATCCTGCCACGTTTTTTTCTTTTTTTGCATTGGTAACTAACACATAATCACATTATCCAACATGTCCCCTTTTTTAAGACAGTGGGTTGAAATACGAGGGAGATTTGGCTGCTACTGGTGGTGGTGGCGGCGGCGGCGGCGGCGGCGGCGGTGGTGGTGGTGGCGGCAGCGGCGGCGGCGGCGGTGGTGGTGG
>NC_068992.1:62857901-62859271 GCF_001194135.2 Octopus bimaculoides
ATATATATATATATATATTATACATATATATATACATACATACATATATACATACATATATATACATACATCTACAAACATATCTACAGACATACATACATCTACAAACATATATACATATATACATAGACATGCATACACACACACACACACACACACACACATTCCAATCTCTTTCAATATAACGGGACGTTATATTAATGCTGACTCTATTGGTTTTTTTTCACACTCAACAAACACCTCAAACATCCATAATATCACCACGCAACACATGTTGTTGCAGTTGTTGTTTCTGCCGGTCTTCTTGTGTGTCTCTACCGTTCTTCCGCTACCATCTCTACCTGCCTTTTTTCCCGCCTTCTCTTTGGGATCTTATTTACCCCCTCACCACCACCACAACCACCACGACAACAACAACAACTATAATAACAAAAGCAACGACGAAGCGCTATTTCTGTTGTCTGTTGTTGTGCGTTTCTTGCATTCCTCTCGTTTCCTCCTCTGCGTGTAATCCTCCATTCCTGTCTCTTTCTTCGGGACATTGCGTCGCATCCATGCAACTCCTTCTAACACAGTTGTCGTTGGTCTGGTTGTTGTTTTTGCTGTTCCTGTTGATGTTGCTGAATGTTTGTCTTTTAGATTCTTTCTTTTTACTTCTTTTAATTTTGATTTTTCTTTTTCTTCTTTTGTTTTGTTTACCATTTTCTGTTTGCATCACTTCTGACTTTGAGCCTTTATTTCCACCATTCTCACGACCATCGCCAAAACAACTATCAACAATACTTATTCTAGCGTCGATACAACCACTCATCTCACATTGCCACTACCACCACCACCACCACCACCATCAGCACCATCAGTACCACCATCATATCATCATCGCTACTACCATCACCGCCACCGCCATCACCACCACCAACCCCGCCATCACTATCGCAACCACCACCACTACAACAACTATCCGCCAACCTCACCACCAGAATTACCACCACTACAATCATCATCACCTGTGTCCTGTTTGCCAAGGGAAGTTATCTCTCACCATGATCTGTAGCACGAACGGATACGGATTTCAGGGTTATTTCCCTTCGTCGGCGTTCGACAGCCACTGACTTTGGTGAGAGAGACAAAAACCTGGCAATCTTATATCTACTTTTCCAGTGAAATTCTTCACTGATATCGAAAAGGTGAAAACAAGCAATGTTAATTCTCTAAATGAAGTATTAACAGTAACTGCACGATAAAGTGTAGTATATTGCCACTTAAGTGTGGCTGACACCTAGGGGTGGATGTTACTGTTGCTGTTAGCCCCAGGAGGACATCTCCTCCAGCTGGCTTTATACATAGGCGCAGGAGTGGCTGTGTGGCAA
>NC_068992.1:62859298-62860628 GCF_001194135.2 Octopus bimaculoides
AACGGATCCGGATTTCAGGGTTATTTCCCTTCGTCGGCATTCGACAGCCACTGGCCTTGGTGAGAGAGACAAAAACCTGGCAATCTTATATCTACATTTCCAGTGAAATTCTTCACTGATATCGAAAAGGTGAAGACAAGCAATGTTAATTCTCTAAATGAAGTATTAACTGTAACTGCACGATAAAGTGTAGTATATTGCCACTTAAGTGTGGCTGACCCCTAGGGGTGGATGTTACTGTTGCTTTTAGCCCCAGGAGTACATCTCCTCCAGCTGGCTTTATACATAGGCGCAGGAGTGGCTGTGTGGCAAGAAACTTGCTTCCCAACCAGGTTCAGTCCCACTGCGTGGCACCTTCGGCAAGTGTCTTCCACTATCGCCTCGGGACCGACCAAAAATCTTGTGAGTGGATTTGGTAGGCGAAACTGACGTAGCTGCAGTGCACTCAGCTAGAAAAAGTAACGGGACGGTAACACGGTGATGGAACAGCACCCCGTCCAGGTTGGGAATATTCGCTAAGGGAAACCGATTTTATAAGCCCATGGCTCGGGAGGATTTTTGGTAGTATATTGATTTTTATATTGCTTAAGCTGTGTGTCTGTCTGTCTATTTGTGCATCTGTTTTATGAACTATTGAGAGAACATGAACTAATTCTGTTTTGAAACAATTCGAAGCAAACAGCAAACATGAACTATAAATAATATATTTATGTCTCTACTTCAAAGTATTCCCAAAACGAATGTGTGTGTGTATCTGTCTGTGTGTATAGGTGTATGTGTGTGTGTGTGTGTGTGTGTGTGTGTGTGTGCATAGATAGATACATACATACATACATACATACATAAACAGACAGACAGGTAGATAGATAGATAGATAGATAGATAGATAGATAGATAGATAGATAGATACCGCTGTCGATTAGTTCCCGTCAGATATCGCAAACTTCCATATTTCAACTATTCTTAATTTGTCAAACTTCCTCATAATTCTGCATAATTGTTGAATTATTACTCTTGCGTTCATTTTTCTCAACATTCTCCAATCATCATTTCTATATTTTCCCTCTCTCTCTCTTTCTCTATCTATCTATCTATCTATCTATCTATCTATCTATCTATCTATCTATCTATCTATCTATCTATCTATCTATCTATCTGCCTGCCTTTCTATCTACTTCTCTAATCTGTCTATAAATTTTCCTAAGTGTGTATTTGTATAACTATTTTTCGTTATGTGTGCATGTGTAAATGTGGGTGTATACGTGTGTACGTATATATATATATATGTATTTATATATGTATATGTATATATATATATATATATATATAT
>NC_068992.1:62863220-62864184 GCF_001194135.2 Octopus bimaculoides
ATATATACATGCACATACATATATACATATATACATACATATAACGTATTCTTTTGATGTTGAAGGAACAACAGATTATAGATGACAATATCTTCTGTTGTAGATTTGTAAATCGAAGAAAAACTATGGAGAGGTCAATAAGAATTGAGTTTGGGGAAGATATGGGACAAAGAAGGGTGAGATGAAAAAAAGGTGTCTGTGACGAGGTCTAAAGGGAGAGCGTGAGAGAGAGGGAGGGGGAGATAGAGATGTTGTAAAGAGAGAAATAAAGAGAGGAAAGAGAAAGTGGGAAGAGTGAGAGAGAGAGAGAGGTAGAATCAAATAGAGAAAGACATAGAGACGGAGATATGATAAAGAGGAAAAGATGGAGAAACTGAGAGCGCAGGAGAGTGAGAGATGATGATGATGTCTATTTTGATGATGATGATGATGGTGAAGATGATGATAAGGCGATGATTATGATGATGTGACGATGTTGATAATGATGATGATGATGATGATGACGATGATGATGATGATGATGATGATGATGATGATGACGACGACGACGACGATGGTGATGTTGACGAAAAGAAAGACGGGGAGGAGGAATGAGAGAGAAAGAAAGAGAGGAGTCAGATCGGAGAGAATGCTGAAAGACATATAAGAACGGTAAGCCAAGTCGAAGAACGAGGACGAACGAAGAAAAGAACGAAAAACTACGAAGCGAAAACCAAAAACAAAACAAAAAAGAAAACCCCACCACAAAAATAACAACAAAAATCTTTAATTAAAAACTGAGTCCCTGAAAGGTAAGAAGAGGAATTATTATAGAGAAACGTCAAGAAGATATTATTAATGTTTGTAGATTTAAAAAATGGTAAATGGTGCGATGATTCCAGTCTTCTAACTCCATCCAGTCATGTGAAGGAATATTGAAGACACTTCATACAGTGTTCTCATTCGACAACCAATCACTTTCTCA
>NC_068992.1:62865038-62865689 GCF_001194135.2 Octopus bimaculoides
ATAGAACATATATATATATATATATATATAATATATATATTATACATGTGTTTGTATGTATGAATGCATGTATGTAAGTATACATGAATGTGTGTGTGTTTCCATTGCATTTAATATCATCTTGTGTTTATCAAACGTAACAAATAAGAGGTTTTGATGGACGTCCATAGCCGCGAACTACGAAAATATTAAACAATATCCACACTCACTCCAACTTTATTGCAAAACAATGATTCCATAGTTTTATGACACAACGCCATCTATTGTCAGTGAAGTGGTAATGCTCTTCTTGTCTTGTTTTTTTTTTTATCGTTGCTGTTGTTCCGCCTGTTCTTCTTATTGTTGTTGTTGTTGTTGTTGTTGTTGTTGCTGGCGCTGTTGTTATTATTGTTGTTGCTGTTGTAGTGGTTGTTTTTATTATTGTTGTTGTTTGTTTATGCGTTGATCAAGTTTTGGGCTCAATCAAAGTTTGTGTCTCCATCTGTGTTTGTATTCCCTTTTAATCCATTGATGGGAACCTGGATTAAGAGCACATACACACATACACATACACGCGTGCTCACACTACTATGTGTGAGTGTGTGCGTTTGTATATGTGCGTATATATATATATATATATATATATATATATATATATATATATATATATAT
>NC_068992.1:62865767-62866755 GCF_001194135.2 Octopus bimaculoides
TATATATATATATATATATATGCTAGCTGAATAGCCCGTCGTTGCCAAGCAACTTTTACAATAGAATGTCTTATAGAAATTTTTATCTATTCCATATCAAAGCATGACTTCCCAAAAAGATAGGTCTCTTAATTAGGACAGATTTGTGTAATTCTTCACAATTTGTTGAGGATTTATTTCCTTTTTAAATTATTTATATGTCTGTTCGACTCTTTCACATGACTTTATTCATTAACACTTCAGAAATTCTTAAGCTTTGGTGGTCGTAATGCTTCGCTTTGGTGTGTTTAGCGTATGGATGGTAGTGTTAAATGTGTCGAAAATTTCATGAGTATCGATTCGCTAGTTTAGGCACTAAGATGGAAAGAGTTAGACGGACAGAGAGCCAGAAAGAAATTGTCATTTATATATATAGATATGTATACATGTACGCGTCTGTGCATATTATATATATATATATATATATATTTATATGCATAAATATAAAGGCCATACATATATATGTAATTCCAAAGGTACCACATTATCATTAACTGTTTGTGGTTTCAGTTCGATGGTTTCTGAGTCGAAATCCCTCCGAGAGAAACCAACCTGTCAATAGATATATGCCTTACTGAACCACGCAAAAGATGTAAAAATGAGGCGTAGTTTTTGAAACGTCAAATGAAACGGCTTTGAGATATTTGGTCTCGTTCTTTTCGATCAGAATTCATATCCCGCTGAGGTCACCCAAACAACTTCATGTCGTTTGGAGGTTGGGCTCAGTAAATATATACAAGTTCCATGCACGGGACGCGGCATTGGAGAATTTTTAATCAAATTTATCGATACCAGTAATTATTTCTTTTTTTAAGGTAAGTACTTAGCTTATCGGTGTCTTTTGTTAAATTGCTAGATTGAGGGGATGTAAACACACCAACACCAGTTTCAAGCGATGACGTGGGACAAACACAGGCACAAAGACAACCGCACATAAATGTTTATACAT
>NC_068992.1:62868403-62869388 GCF_001194135.2 Octopus bimaculoides
ACACACACGCACACACACACACACACACAAACGCATAATGTTTAGATGTTCGGCTCGACAACCTCTCTTCCCTCCAATTTGGGTTGGGTTAATAATAACGTATTTAGTCCAAAGCTAAAGAGACATTACAAAACGATATTGATTCCAGCCAATATATCCACACTTAATCTACACATCCAATTCCTTGTTCCATGTCGCTACACTTAATAGCTCTCTTGTTAGCTGCCAAGCTCCGCGGATCAAAATTATTCGCTCGAGTTGGCAGCGACATCGTTCTTATTGCATGATTGCTTCCAGTGACAGGTGAACCGGTACGTCAATGAATTCAATGTTTGTAGCCCCACAGACGAATATCTTGTTAACACACTGGCTATTTCTTATTTTCTTTTGAATGGTTCTAGTTACAGCGAAGAAAATGCCTGAACATAAAATGTTGATTCATTTATTTATTTATTTATTTATTTATTTATTTATTTATTTATCTCTTATCTGGTTATCAACGTCATTTTCACGTCCACTTTTCGACGGCTGCATGTGTCAGGTGGAGATTGGTTAAGACATATTTTCTCTGGATGGATGCTCTTTCTGTTACTAACTCTCGATTCTCTCGACTGTTTCCAAGTCAGCTAATGTTTCTCCTTGGCAAGCTAGGGTTGCTTCTGTTTGATTTTGCTGAAGAATGGAGAAGAGTGACACTGCTTATATGACAGTGATACTCTCTTATAGCTATCATGTGATGTAAGAACACATACACACGTTTGTACTCCCACACACACATGCATGCATGCACACACACACTCACGCCTAGACACGTACACACACGTTTGTACGCCCACACACAGATGCACGCATGCACACACGCGCATGCACCTACACACACACATGTACGTAAGTATATACACACAGACGCACACACACACACACGCACACACACACACACACACACACACACACACACACACACACACACACATATATATATATA
>NC_068992.1:62869398-62871703 GCF_001194135.2 Octopus bimaculoides
CACACACATATATATATATATATATATATATATATATGTTGTTGTTGGCGCTCCGTCGTTTACGACGTCGAGGGTTCCAGTTGATCCTTCATTTGTATATATGTTGGTAGAAAGGAAGTTATAAATATTTGTAAATTGTTAATTTTAATGAATGGATTCATTTGGCTTTTCTTTTTCTGTTGTATGTGTTTCCCCTCTCAGATTCACATACTTTTTGCAGCAGTCCTTCAATTGTTCTTTTTCGAAACCCTGTAAAAGATCTCGAAAGTTTGGGTCTCCACCCAGGCCTTTCGCGAAACCCTTAAAGCCAGGAACTGTTCAGCACTCCGTCGTGTATTCCCGTATTAAGAGTGGACCTCCATACTTATGGTAATTTATCCATAGCTGGAACCCTAACAGGTGCTACTATTCCGGACGGGACTAGTCCAGGGAAAAATAGTGTCAAAGAGGTGATATCACATTACTGAAAACCCTGAAAATCCCTAACCCCCATTACCCCAACAACCGAATGCATACCAGGACAACTTCTAACATATGCAAAAGGGGTCATATTCAATAAGGGAGAATGGTCGATCCTATCGACCCATAAATGATAATTTAATGGTATCGATCTGAAGAATTTACTTTCTCTCCTTTCATTTCTTGTTCCTTTCCGAATATTTTACCTTTTTGCCTGACATTTCCTGATTTGTATTCGAGATCCAGTTTATGCAATGCTCTTCGCTTGCATGGTTTGCTCCACTTAAGGAATTAACATGGTCGCTTAGTGAAAGACGAAATAATCTAAGTCTTGTGGATGTCATTTAAAATTTGTGGAATATGGTAGGATTCACTATCCCCGATGACGCATTTTCACATACGTTCTGTAGTGATCTGTTTGCAAAGATTTTTTTGCTCTTTGGCTTTTTGATGAGATAAGAGACGTGACTGCGATTCAGTGAGATCTCCAGTCATATCGCAATCACTAGGAGAGAGAGCCCCTTCATTAGATTCTCTAGATTTCCTTAATTCCACAATAGGCAAATTTTCTAGAACGATCTTGCTTATATTTTTTTACGTAGTGGAATGCAACAAGCTGGCAGAATCCTTAACACGGCAGGTCAAATGCTTCGCGGCATTTCGTCCGTCTTTATGTTCTGAGGTCAACTTCACCTTTCATCTTTTCGCAGTCGTTAAAATAATTAGCAGTGAAACACGGGGGTCGATGTAATGGACTTACCCTCCCCCGAAATTCCTCGCCTTGTGCCAACATTTGGAAGCAATCTTCACGTGCCGAGTTCTGCTTGAAAATTTCCCTCGTGATTGTGACACAATCAGAAATAAATTTCGATGCAGATACAACTATGGACAAATATAATATAAGGCAGTGGTGGCTTAAAAGATAACCTTCAGCAGAAAAAATAATTTGAGCGTGCATATACTGTAACCAAGGCAGACAAGTTAACCAATACACTGAATAAACTCCAATGTTGGCTTTCACCAAATAAGCTGATTTGTTCTCAGAAGTGAGAAAGTAGATCAAGTTACACTACGTATCGTAGACGCTTCGAGAAGGTATAAATCAAATCATTTTAACGGTTATTTCAAAGTTGGTATAAATAACAGGATGCATTATATTAAGTTACAATCATATTGAATATATTTCATAGTTTCTGGGAATTTCGACATATTGTATGAAGCAAAAAGTTACTTTGCTTGAAATAAGATGTTGCAGCTTTTGAACTGTAAAGCGGAAGTGGAAATACTGAGCGTAATGAAAATCCGATGTCCGGACCAGTTGTATACCTTAAGCCGCAAAACCGGAAAAACTTCAGAACGAATCCTGTGGCAATACAAGGCATACTGAACAAAGTTAGGACCTAAAACGAAATACAAAGGGAAGCAACTTGACAAATAAATGACTGGCGGCCATTTTGTTTCCCTTTCCCGTTGCTTGTACAAAACTAGATGAGTGTTTGTCTCATTCACAATAATTAAAAACCAATTTAATATTTTTAGCTGTATTTATTCAAGGTGTATATTTTTATGCTCCTTTGTATGGGTGTTAGTCCGTCAGAAAATTGTTTTTGTGCGTGTGTATGGTGAAATGTGTATATGTATGTGCCTGCATGTTTGTGTACGCTTGTTTCAACATGTGTATGTGTGTGTATATGTATCTCTCTCTCTCTCTTTCTCTCTTCATATACATATATATGATATATATATGCATACATCTACATATATATACTTATATATATGTATAGATATATATATATATATTAATGCATATATATACATATGTATATATATATATATATATATATAT
>NC_068992.1:62871976-62872619 GCF_001194135.2 Octopus bimaculoides
ATATATATATATATATATATATATATATATATATATATATATATACATATATATACATACTGATACAAGCAAACACACTCACACACATGTAAGATATATATATATAAGCATAACATATATACATGAATAAATGTATGTGCGCATGCACATCTTTCTATGCATATATTTACATGTACTTATGTATGTATGTATGTATGTATGCATCTATGTATGTATGTATGTATGTAAGTATGTATGTATGTATGTACGTGTGTATAAGAGTAACTGCATTCATCTGAATCATTCAGAATAGCAGAATAATGGAAGTAACAACTTGGTTCGATAAAATAAGCGCTATTAACAACTCATCGAATTCAGTAAAGAGGAAACTAGGAAACACATAGTGAGAGTATATTAGACGACAAAGAAGAAGATAATATTTCGGATAATTAGAAATATCTTTGTAAAGGATTTGTTCCACAGTCAAATATCACCCGGACATCTCTTTTTTAGCGTTATAATAGGAGATCAAAAGATGTCTTTCATAGCATACATATAAAAGATTCGATCGACAGGCGCATATATTATCATAACAATATCGCGAATGTGGCCCATCTTTAAATACATACATATACACAAGCACACACAGACATATATATATATA
>NC_068992.1:62873838-62875334 GCF_001194135.2 Octopus bimaculoides
CACAGCCACACCTGCGCCTATGTATATTATAATTATCATCATCATCATCATCATCATCACCATCATTGTTGTTATTATTATTATTATTATTATTATTATAATTATTATCATTATTATTATTGTTATTGTTACTGTTATTATTATTCAAACTTGTATTGTACCTATCAGTAACATAGGTACAACACTTTGAATTCTGCTAAAAGCAACCAAATTGCCGGATGGTGTGGCGTGTTGTAAAACCGAGCATGCCTGGGATTAATTGCTTCAGCCAAATACGCCACAGCAGGATCTGAACCCAAAACGTGAAGATCGAGCGCAAAATGTTGTGCGGCTTGATGTTATTTTTGGTTTGATGTTATTTCACTTCCGTCAATCGACTTCCTTGGATTTGTACCTTTTATCGAATCCGAAAGGACGAAAACGACTTCACCTTGACTGGATTTGAACTCACTTCTCAGAGTGTGATAGCAATTACTACGAAGCGTTCTGTCAGAAGATCTGATGACTCCGCCATTTCGCGGCCCACGGTATTTGTAACAGTATATCGCAATACCAATAATATAGTTACTATCTTAGATAGTTAGCCCTCTCCGTGCCATGAGGCACATCAGATCACAACACGATCTCTCCCAGCAGCTCCGTTGTGTGTATGTATGTAAATGTGTATGTATATTTACAAGCACATGAAAACATCTGTATGTGTATGTGTGCATGTACACATATACACATTCACACACATACCACACGCACACACGCACACATCTATATACGTACACATGAATATATGTCTATGTATACGTGTGTGTGTTTGTTTGTACATGTATATATATATTTGTTTGTGACTATATATATATATATGCGTGTGTGTGTGTGTGTGTGTGTGTGTGTATGTATATACGTATGCATGTATACATCCATATACATATATTGGTATAAGCCTGGGTAATTGTGTAAGTCTTCACTGTTCTCCGAGTCAATCGACTTTTGTTGGACAGGTGAGGAGTAGTGTGAGTCGAGGAATGGTGGGAGATGAGGAGACGGTGGGACGTGTGGATGATGATAGAGGTAGCAGATCTTAAAGTGTTTCAGATTTGAAGGAGATGAGAGAGAGAGGGAGGGAGGGAGACAGAGAAAGAAAGAAAGAAAGAAAAACGAAAGAAACAAGCAAATAAAAAAAATGAAAGAGAAATAGTGAGCGTAAAAAAAAAAGCAGTAATTTTGATTGGTTCCCAGTAAATTTAAAGTCATTTCTTTGGGATTCAATATTATTTCTCTAATACCCCCGAAATTCAAGTTATTGATTCGAATAATTGAAATTTCAATTTTGCTTGAAAGGAAAATAATCGATATTGAGTCAAGACATTGATTCCTTCCAACACTAATTTAGCAATTATTGTTGAGGAAAAAAATTATTTAATCAATTTATAGGTTTGCTTTTTCAGCTACTTTTTATACTATCTCAATATATTTTCATATTTTTATTTTATATATATATA
>NC_068992.1:62875428-62876680 GCF_001194135.2 Octopus bimaculoides
TATATATATTCTGTAACTTAAATCTCCTCCGCGTCACGGAGACTGTTTAATAGAATTACGGAATTAAAGAATAAAAAATATTCGTTCGAAATTATGTTTTATGGCCCTGCCAATACTTGATCTATTTAAAAAAGAGAGAAAAAAAAACCCTCTTGAAATTGCGAAAAATTTTCCCTTCAAATCAATGATCAATATTTTTCATATAAAAACAAAACAGAAAAAAAATATAGGATCATTGGAAAAAAAAAATTCGAATTAACCAAATATGTTTCAACCAGCGAAGACAAATTCCTGTGGATTTGTTAGAATTTGAAATTGTTAAGGAAACGGTATTATTGGAGGCATATGGCAGTCTGTAAGGTTTGTAGCCTTGCATGGAATTGGATTAAATCAATTTCGAAGTTTAAAGAATGAAAGAGCTTATGCTGTATTCGTTGTGTGTTCTTTCTCACTCTCTCTCTCTCTGCCTTTCTCTCTCCCTCATCACACCTCTGTGTCTTAGAGTGTATGTGTGTGTGTGTATAAATATATATGTATGTGTATGCACGTATATATATATGTATGTATATATACATACATACATATCCTCTATTATACCGCTATCGGTTTAAACCAGAGGCTGCGGTTATGCTGGGGCACATAAAAGAGGTAGATATAACTCAAGAAGTATATAGACCCTGATTACATTTCTTAGCCGCCATGAGCTCTCATATGACTGTAACTACCACCGCTTCACACATGTGCATATATACAGAAAAAAATACATACATACATACATACATAAACGCGGAGTAGATAAAAAAGGAGACAACTGATGAAGGGAATGTTCTTTATGCTGGATGTCTCCTTTCTGTGTTTGTTTTTTCGTTGTTCGAAAAAAAGTTCGTTTTCTATGTTTTTGCTTTTTTTTATGTTCTCGTTTCTCATTTTGTCTACGTTTTTCTGATCTCCTGTACCTATATATGCATGTATATATACATCTATATGTAGGTATGTACATATATGTATGTATATATGCATATACTTATTTATTATTTATATTATATATATACACACACATACATACATATGTCTTTGTTACCGCTCCTTTTCACTCTCATTCTGTCTTTACAACCTATGCACAATCTCTTAATCTTTCCTTTCGCGACTCATTTTCTTTCTTTCTTCCTCCCACCCCCACCTTTTTCCTCTTCCCGTCTCTCTTAACCATAGAACTGTTTTTCAACTGAAACAATAAATAGCTGAGAACCAG
>NC_068992.1:62876772-62877754 GCF_001194135.2 Octopus bimaculoides
ATATATATTATATGATATATTATATATATCATATATACAGAGAGAGAGAGAGAGATAGGGAGAGAGAGAGAGAGAGAGAGAGAGGGGGAGAGAGAGAGAGGGTAAGAGAGAGAGAGGGTAAGAGAGAGAGAGGGTAAGACAGATACACATACACACACATACATACATATGTCTTTGTTACCGCTCCTTTTCACTCTCATTCTGTCTTTACAACCTATGCACAATCTCTTAATCTTTCCTTTCGCGACTCATTTTCTTTCTTTCTTCCTCCCACCCCCACCTTTTTCCTCTTCCCGTCTCTCTTAACCATAGAACTGTTTTTCAACTGAAACAATAAATAGCTGAGAACCAGTATTGATTTCACATCATGCTTTCTTTTCGTCCCGCAAACGTTTCGATCTTAACCACTCTCACACTACATATCGCTGCTGACTCCTAAGAGTACTGAGGAAATCATAGTCAAATCGATCGACCCCAGTATTTCCATTGCATCAACTTTATCGCTGCGGAAAGGATGATTAGCTGAGCTGATATTGGAGGAATTTAAACTCACATCGTACATTGGTGTAGCTAAATGACATGACTTTATTTTTCGTATCTCTAGCAATTCTGATACCCCACGCCATTTAGTAAATCTATTGTATCAGTAACACAGTGCAGGTAAAGATGCACCGGAGTCTTTAGTCATCTGTCAAGTCACAACAAGGATCTCAGACAGATGTGCGCTGTGCCCAATAAGACTGCTTTTTACGAGACATCAATCTTGCATCGGGTTTCCAGTTGTCTTTAAGAAGTCTTGAAGTTTCAATGTGACTGAGCCAAACGCTCCTATTACCACTGGTAACACTTTTATATTACCCTCTCGCATTCCATACAGTCTTGCTATTTCCACTTTCAATTCGGAGTACTTGGTGATTCACGACATTCATGTCATTTGGTATGGCTACATCAATGATCTGACAGTATTTCTCTCTCTTATTCA
>NC_068992.1:62877928-62878939 GCF_001194135.2 Octopus bimaculoides
GTATTTACGGCATAAGAGCCAATGAAGATGCACACACACTTTATGGTGGCGGTGCTTGTATTCTTTTTGTGCAAGGAGCTCACATCCACTTACCAAGTGGGTCACATTTTCCACACTCTTTCCACCAAAGAGTCTGCATTTCTGGGTGTCAGAAGTTTTATAGATGTTATACTTCACTGAATTGGTAGCGAGAGCCTGATCTTGTGCAGCAATGATCAGACTTTCAGTGGTACGCCTCAAATAACCTCGCTCAAGCCATACCCACGATGGTGTATCATCCTTAACCTCTTGTATATTCGTTTCAAATTGTCTACTTTGCCTTTCATCCTTTCGGGGTCGATTAAATAAATATCAGTTAATCACTGGGGTCGATGTAATCGACTTAACCCCCTTGTCTGTCTTTGTTAGTCCCCTCTATGTTTAGCCCCCTGTAGGCAATAAAGAAATAAATATATGATCATTATTATTATCATTATTATTATTATTATCATTATTATTATTATTATTATTTTTATTATTATTATTATTATTATTATTATTATTATTATTATTATTATTATTATTATTATTATTATTATTATTATTATTATCATCATTATTATTATTATTATTATTATTATTATTATTATTATTATTATCATTATTATTATTATTATTATTATTATTGCTGTTATTATTATTATAACTAAGGCGGCGAGCTGGCAGCATCGTTAGACAACTGGGTGGTGGTGTTGGTGGTGGTGGCATGATGCTGATAACGGTGGAAGAATTGGTGTGGATGTTTGTAGCGATGACGCTATTGCCTCATATAGTCTTCGAGATATCGTCGTGAAATAATTCGTTGATTATCATCAACATTATTACTTTGTCACGTTGGTGTTCAACACACGTGCGGGCACACACACACATACATGTATGTGAATGCATACACACATAAAATCATATAGACACACAGATAAACATACATAAGTATATGTATGTATATATATATATATATATATATATATATAT
>NC_068992.1:62879165-62881472 GCF_001194135.2 Octopus bimaculoides
TAATATTCTCGCCACTACCGCAAATTTTCTTTATAAACTCACGCATAAATATACAAATATACCCACACATCTATATATATATATATGCATATATATATATATATATATATATATACACATACATATACGAAGCAGCCTGTCTTCCATATGATAAATCGCTACGATAATAATTACCGACAACTTGAGATAAGCTTGCTACTCTTTCTACGTCAACACGCCATTTTCTCTTTAGTGACGTTTAAAAATGTTTCCGCCATCAACGTCCACCACCACCAAGCAACAACAACAACGAAAAGACACATGAATTTCGAGTAACTTCTTAGTGATTTTGTTATTGTTATTATTGTTATGATACCACATCGATGTTGGCTTGTGTCTTTTTTTTGTTGTTGTTGCAAATATGTTAATTGTTTTTTTTTTTAAAGCGGGTTGTTTTGCTACTTTTTTGTTTTTTGTTTTTTGTAGCAACAAAATTTACAAAGGTGCATGACGTGTTTTATCACACTAGTAGGGAGGGTTTATGAAGTAAAAAAAGAAGCATAAATGTAGCCAAAATAAATGAAACAACAAATGGAGAATGCTACTAATTTATTCTGAATTAACTAACAGAAAAAAAGATATAATAATAAAGCCCCTTAACATTTCCCCCATTTTTATCTGAAGTATTTCCTTATACAACGCACGAACCAAAGTATTATTATGCATATTCAAACTATTTGAAAGAAAATGGCTTCCTCTCTCTCCTTCAGAGTATTTCCCAGAGCGAGGCTATTAAAGCTTCGCTTGAACGATTGCTCTTTCGTTCTCCTTGTTTTCTTCGTCGTCAGCGTCTCCATTACACCTGTCGTCGTTGTCAACGTATTTGATGCTTTATCTTTTACACCCAGGACAGTATTATTTGAACGCATTTGTTATAAACAGACATTCCAGCCGTGACATTCTCTCCAATATGCATCATATTTTCAAACATAGCACGTCCATAAAACATTTTACCTCAGACGAAAACCGCCGCATCCTTACTGACAACTGTGAATATATATTAAGTATGATACGTAGATGACTATTTTAATTTAATATTTCTTCAATTGCGTAAACAGGATTATTTATTCAACCCGGCAGCTATTCGCAATAACAGTGAATGCATTATTGACTGTTTCTGATTTGAGAGGCGACAAATCTCGTCTACTCATGAGGTTGGCTGTAAGTACAAATCATTGTCAAAACCCAAAAGGCCGAAATGCATCTGACATTCTCGCTATCCGCTGCTGGGACGATTTTTTCGTCTCCCTTCGATGTACTTTGTATTTCTATTCACAGCCCATCATCAACACAGTTTCCCTCAGTCAAATTCACACATAATGCATAGGATTACAGTACGAGACGCTTAACATAGCTACCACGGGAGCTTCTTAACCTTATAGCCATGCCTGTGCTGATAATCATGCATGCATATATATATATATATATATATATATATATATATATATATATATATATGGCAGGTATGGCTTTTCCCAGTCAAGGTTGGCTATAGCGGATTCACTGCTCAGTCGGCATGGAGGATGCTTACAGCCATTGGAATGGGTGATAAGAAGCAAAAAGTGGTTGTGCACAGGATGGGAGCGGCAGCTGAAAGATCCTCTTGTTGGTTTTGGTTTTGGTTAAAATAGCAAATCCTGTTCTAGAAGTTCGACGTCTGTTAAGTACTCCATGGATGTCACTGCTAAACGAAAGTTGATCGCAATGGAAGAAATGTAGTTAATTTAGTAAACAAACGGAGCTTGTTAATGATTGTCATTGTAATGGTTAGCAAGGATATGGAAAACCAAAAGGGAATGAAAAAAGAAAGAAAATGTTGCCAACGATGTTTATTTTTGTTGGACGAATGGCATGCAACGTCTTCCTTTGAGGTAATTCACTGATGACTAACGGACAGACGTAAGTTTACGGTCACACGCCTACACATGTGTATGTGTGTATGTACATACACCCCTAGACATATATTATAATAGACGCATGTACTCGCATCGAACTTCCATTATGCAGCTGAGGAATACATTTTCATTGCACATCTTATGCGGTGTTCTCACTCCATAAATAAATGAAGTTTGTACGAAACGTACGTAATGCTATAACCTAATACATTTTTGTTGATTTTCTTCAAATTTTATTCACCAAATCTCTTGATTTTGTTTTTGGTTTTTACCCTACCAGATTCTGGTGCCACATACATTATAAGTACCACATTTAATCTTTTGATTAAATCTTATAAGTTGTATATATATATATATATATATATATATATAT
>NC_068992.1:62883726-62884106 GCF_001194135.2 Octopus bimaculoides
TATATATATATATTATATATGCACACACACACACACGTATATATATATATATATATATATATATAGACACGCACAAACATGCATGTGTATGTATATATATATATACATACATACATATAGATACATATATATATACATATATATATGTGTGTCTATATATGTGTCTATGCATGTATTTTTATACATACAAAAATGCATCCACACACACTCAAACACACACACGCATACGCACACACACACACACACACTTATATGTAAACAAGTTATTTCTTTTAATCTGTATTTCACTGTGGTTCAATATACATGTGTGTGTGTGTGAGAGTGCGTGTGTGTGTGTGTCTATATGCGTGAGCATGCATATATATATATATATATATATA
>NC_068992.1:62884116-62884846 GCF_001194135.2 Octopus bimaculoides
TATATATATATATATATATATATATATATATATATATATAGACGTACACACACACATATACACATACATACACATACTTAAGTGATATACATTTTATAGTCTGTGTGCATTATATAGCGCTATTCCATCAGAGGTGATAACAATATAACACAAGAACCAGAAGCAGATAGAAAGAGAGAGAGAGAGAGAGAGAGAGAGAGAGAGAGAAAACAAAAGAGAATGACAGAGAGAGAGAGAGTGAGTTTCCAACATTCCAGCATTGCGCATGCAGCTCCATGTGTTCGCCACGTATTTTTTCTTTTCATCTTCTCATCATATGCCGCCATGTTGTTGGGCGGGAGTCGAGTTTAAAGGTTTTTAAAAGCCAGTTTTGATGTCAGGTCAATGATGGAATCTTCTAGAATGTCTCTCCTCGACACCATTTTATTTCCCATCATGCCTCTTTGTTTTTTACTTTCTTTATCAATACTTTTTGCAGATAATTTTTGTACTTTTTATATTTTTATTTATAACTACTTAGTTTTTTTTTTTCTTTCCTTGTGTTGAATTTACATTTTTATTGTTTTCTTTGTTAGGGCTAAGTCTTCAATGTTTCTTTATACTTGTTTTTTTTTTCACAATTTTATCCATTTTGCTGTTACTTATTTCTATGCATACACATGTATGAGGGCATACGTACATTTTTATACACATAGCTATATATAATATATATTTACATACACACACATAT
>NC_068992.1:62885304-62888565 GCF_001194135.2 Octopus bimaculoides
ATATATATGTATATAAAGGCACACGCATAGATGTATACATATGCACACATACATACATACATACATACATACATACATACATACATGCGTACGTACATACATACACACGCACATACATTTGTCACTGCTAAACCTTTTAGAGTACTTACATTTTATGTTGCTATCAATTAGAGAAATGGATTTCGTTCGGGAAGGGAGACCGGAAAGAGAATAAAGAAGAATAAAAGAGACGAAAAGGGTAAGGAATATGAAGGAAGCTGGAAAGACGAAGAGGATGAGAGGGAGAGGCGAATACTGACTGATTGAAACCGAGAGAAAAAGAGAAAGTAAGGAAGACAAAACGGTGAGTGAAAAGAGAAAGTGGACGAAGACAGGATAAAAGCCAGGCAGTGATGGATATTTTAAATTTTATTCTATTGTCTGAAGTTCAAAGGATGGGTTGTATGAACATCTGAAAAAGGGACCATTGTTTGTTAGAATTAGATAGATAGATAGATAGATAGATAGATAGATAGATAGATAGATAGAGAGAGAGAGAGAGAGAGAGAGAGAGACAGATAGATAGATAGATAAAGAGAGAGAGAGAGAGAAGGGGAAGAGGGGTAGAGATACGCAAACAGAGAGACAGACATGCATACATACATACATACATACATACATACAGACAGACAGACAGACAGAGAGACAGACAGATAAATAGACAAGCAGACAGACAGACAGATAGACAGACAGACAGGCAGATAGATAGATAGATAGATAGATAGATAGATAGATAGATAGATAGATAGATAGATAGATAGATAGATAGATAGATAGATAGATAGACGGACAGGCAGTCAGACAGACAGGCAAATAGATAGATAGATTTATTGATTGATTGGGTAATTGTTTGACTGTTTGATTTATAGATAGCCTACGTAAGTTGGGAAAAGGCTAAGACGGAAAGAGCCAGACAATTTTGAGATAGTAAACACGGTAATACTGAGGAGAGTTGCAAAGGAGCGAGTGCAAATCTATATGTTCGTGCTAACATACACAGAGATGCACTCCCCTCTATTCATTACACACACGCACACATATATATGTGTGTGTATATATATATATATATATATATATATATATATATATATGTATGTATGTATGTATATATATATACATATATTGTGAAGTATATTTGCCACCTAAATGTGGCTGACCTATATGGGACGATGCTACTGTAGTTTATAGCCCCAGGAAGACATCTCCTCCAGCTGGCTAACGATCAGTATTTGCGAAGGGAAATCATCGTTCCCATCTCTAACCTGACGTAATACACACGGACCCGGGATTCTGGGTGGTAACCCGTCATCAGTGTGTGACAATCACCAGTTAGGGATGAGATGAGATTCCGAACGCAAAATACTATAATGCTTTTTCCAGTGACAAACCGTCACTGATCTTAAAAAAGGAGAAACAAGCAATAATAAATCTCTGAACAAGAAGGAAACAGTAGCAGCGCGACATCGTGAATTATATTTGCCACCTAAACGTGGCTGAGCCATATGGGACGATGCTACTGTAGTTTATGGCGACGGTTTGTCACTAGAAAAAGCATATAAGCGTATAATTTATTAATGAAAGAATATTGTTTGTCGACCGCTAATCATGGCATTGAAATTATTGTAATTTTTATTTTCTTAAGAAGTGCTTAGTCCTTGATTTGTATGGGAGTTTGTGAGTAAAATGTGCCAATTGGAAAAATCTAAGGGGAGGTAATTGGTAATCGTTATTATTCGGGGCAGGGGAGGTAATTATTCATATTCTGGGGAGGGGATAAATAAATATACAAAAACTCAAAAGCTAAAAGAGTGAGATGAAGTATTTACATTGATGGGTATGGGAACATGAATTAAAATATATACTAAGACCAAAGTTGGTCTCTTCATTAGTTGTTTTTGGTAGGCGCTCAAGCATATCTAGATCGTCTCTAATGAAACTTTTGATGCATTTCAGCAAGGGTTTCGGTAGGATGTCTAGAAAATTGCTTAGGCGGTGGGTTTCACAGACTGGGCCAGCTATAATGGATCAACTTTAAATCTTCCGGCGCTAGGATATTTATGTATTTGCTTGGTGACTGTTTGCAAGCTTTATCAACTATCTTGCTTCTGTGTATTTTAGGTAGGCCGTAAAAAAAAACTGGGTTTACATTCATTGTTTTTAGTTGCTTACAGTTTACAACTTTTTCATAGAAGATATTGTCTTCCAGGTTTTTGTAGTATTCTGTGTCCATCAGAACTACAGTACTTGTTTTGTCTGCTTCTCTGTCGTTTTGTAGTTCAATTAGATTTTTCCATTCTAAATTGTTGAGGTTTGAATTAACTTTTCGTTTATGGAAAGTATTTAGGAAACTTTGAATATGAGCGCAGAAGTCATTTAGTGTTTTATTCCTACTCTTAGGTGAAAGATAATTGCTTGTTTTTAACCAGTGACTCATCCTCATTTTTGTAGTCACTTAGCGTTACCGTGAGTCGTACTTTTCTGCAGAATTCTGAAATATTGTCTTTAATTTCATTCTGGGTAGAATTTCGAGGGATTGGGGTAAATGTTAATCCTTTAGCTAGTATACTGATTTTTGTTGCAGAGAGAGAGAGAGAGAGAGAGTTTTCTTTGATAAATTAATTACTTTGGGTTTCTCCTACGAAACAGGGACATACGTTGGAACAGAATATACAGGAGAAACTCAAAGTAATTAATTTATCAAAGAAAACTCTCTCTGCAACAAAAATCAGTATGCTAGCTAAAGGATTAAAATTTACCCCAATCCCGCGATGTTGGTCTGAGATTCGAAACCACGTTCTCGCGATCGTGAGCGCAATAATTTAAACGCTTGGCCACGGGCCTCTTCACTTGCTCACAGTCACACGGACGCAGCAACACACAGATGTTTGCATGTAACTCATACAGAGTCCGCCCAAATAAACGTATGTACACCTCAAAGAAGGAAAAATCTGTATAAACACTTAACGTGTATAAGTACCTCTACAAATATAGTTACCTGCTTCGATGTGTTACCAAATTGCGATAATACTGTATAAATTGCAATAGCACTGAATTAAAATATTCATACGGTTTTTTTCCTTTCCTGAAGTGTGTATACATTTTTCTGGCGGACTCTGTATATATAAGCATTTATATTCTTGTGTGTATGTATAAACATATGTATCAAGAAGATATCTGGATGTTTCTATGCATACATACATACATACATACATACATATATAT
>NC_068992.1:62889396-62890717 GCF_001194135.2 Octopus bimaculoides
CTATTACAGGCATCTCTGTATTTTAAATAAATACATAAATATATATTTATAAATATAATTAAGGGATCAGCAAAATATTTGCTTCACCATATACCGAAGTTCAGAAATATATATATATATATATATATATAACTTTTACATTTTTACTCGTTTCAGCCACACGGCTGCGGTCATGCTGGAGCACCTCCGTGGTCCTTCTGATTTCCTCAGTCTAGGGTGTTTCACATCACCACTCCTGCATGTGCCTTTGTCGCAGCAGTTGGCCCATTTGGTGTATAAGGGAGTTTGATTCTGCTGCCCTCGTCTGCACCTCGTGTCGGGTTGTTGGTTCATCCAGTATTGTGGAGAGGAGGATATCCAATTCCTCTTTGTAGACCTCTACTTCCCCTTTATGCAGATTTCATAATTTTTGTTACAGGGCATTGAGGAGCTTTGGGCCTTTCAACCCTAGACTATTGTAGTACCGGTCCTGAATTTAGATGTAGTGAATGTTACCTATGGTATAATATAATGGTGGCCATTTCTGGTATTTGTATTGCTCTCAGTGCCGAAATTAGTTACTAGCCTTTCTAGAGATTTCCATATGTAAATTATTGCATATCTCTCGCACCTTCGCCCCAGGGAGTAAAATTGCAGTTTTCTCAGCCTATCGTTGTAGCTCATCTGCTGCACTGTTTCAATCCTTTTAGTGTAATGGCGTTGGACTGCTTCAAGCTCTGCTGTTAGTTTGGCATTATGTGCTTAGAATAACTGGGCGCAGGCGAATAACTGGAAAGCCACCAGGGCCAGTGGCGGAGCATGAGCTCATTTCATTTATGGCCGCTGTATATATGACGATTGCAACCAGTAAAGAAGTAATTACGTATTAAATATGCAGAAGATGGTTTCGAGGTGAAAATTTGTAAATTGATTTTAGTTAAGAATCAATTACCTTTTCAAGTTTATTTTTCATATGTACATGAATATATTGCATATGTATAAAATTTAATTATATATTTACAAAACATATTCATTACACACGCACACACATATATATGTGTATATGTATATATATATATGTGTGTGTGTGTAAACGTCTAGTTAGAATAGAGACAGCTGATGAAGGGATATTCCAAGTGGCTTTCCGTTTTCCTATGTGTTCGTTCCGTTGTCTGTAGTTCATTGTTCTAACGTCCTGTACCCTGATATGCATATATATACACATGTAGATGTAAGTATGTACATATATGTGTGTATACATGTATATATATTCTTTGTATTATATATATATATATATATATATATACATATGCTTGTGTGTGTGTATGTGTATGTGTACACA
>NC_068992.1:62890985-62891855 GCF_001194135.2 Octopus bimaculoides
ATATATATATATATATATATATATATATATATATATACATATGCTTGTGTGTGTGTATGTGTATGTGTACACATGTGATATATAAAAGTGAATGTTCATTACATGCAGATATACAGTGTGTGTAATAATATATTGCATATACTATATACACATATTTATATATATATATATATAATAAAAGAACACATACATATACATATATATGCATATATATATGTGTATGCACTTGCGTATATATCATTACAAATGCATATACAGAGTTTACATACATATACAAACACACACACAAACTCACATATATATGATATATATTTTGTAGATTCATTCATACACCTACGTGTAATTCATTCATACACCTACATGTTTACGTAAATGAATATATTCATACATAAATACCTATAGATATACATACACATAGCCATACATATATATATACATAGAGTCATACATGCATACTGTCACACACAGCGATATATACATTCATACATGCATACATACATGACAACAAACAAAATAGTGGCTGGTTTGATTGAGATGAAGATGAACTTGGCAACAATTTCCAATGCTTAAATGATTTTCAAATACCCGAAAGACAAATTCGATATCTATAGAATTGAACAATTTCAATAGGAATAAATCAGCCTGTTTGAGTAGAAATTTTGATTGCGTTAGATCGAAGACAATGAGAATATTGGGAAGACAATCTCACAGTGAAATTATCATTGATTGTTAAAAAGCACAATCACACAATTATCACTTGTACTCACACACACACACACACACACACACACACACACACACACACACACACACATATATATATATGAGTATTTCTGTGTGTATGTATATATGTACATAAGAATATATATA
>NC_068992.1:62892687-62893870 GCF_001194135.2 Octopus bimaculoides
ATATATGTATATATATACATACATATATATATATGCATGTATGTATGCATGTACTCGTATGCCTATATGTATATATATGTGTATATGTATGCATATTCATTTATACATACATATAAATACATATAAATATATGTACATGGTTAGAAGTGTTTATATATGTAAATGCATTTGTGTATATACAAATATACAAACACACAGACACATACCTGTGCGTACGTGTTGTTTGTAAATGTTTATTAATAAGTGGATATGAGTGCTGGGAAATATTATTCAGGAATGCCTGTTCTAATACTACGTGGTAGTAAACTTCGCTCTGGAATGGTTAATGTATTAATCCAAAGAGTGGTAATTGATTAGAACTACAACCTTAATGAGGAAGAAAAAAATTATTATTGAAGTGTAGCAGCGAGAGGAAAAAAATATTTCGAAATCGTTAATCATTCAAGTTAATTAAACAGGGAATGGCTGTGATTAATGAGTCTTACTTTTAGCAATAACGTAACGACGTGGGATGTAAGTCTAAACATGGCTGACTGCAGTTTGAATCACTAATGTGATACAGGTCCTCTATGTGTGCTTCGACACACACGCACACAAACATGCACACGCGACCCCCCCCACACACACACACACACAAACACACACACAAACACACAGAAGTTATTGAACTGCGAGGATGAATGCTTAACATCGGATTTGTCGTTAACAAATATTTATTTGTGAGTTAACAAGGCTACCTTTGGTTTCATGCTTAGAGTCCTCAGCAATTATCAAGTCTTCCACCTTGGGACGTAAGTACTCGCCTCCATCTCGAATATATCCAAACACACACATACACACAAATAGACACACACACATACAATATACACATGTATATATTTGTATTAATGTAATTATGTATGTATATATATATGTATGTACGTATATATGTACGTTAAACACGTATGTTTATTCTTGGTGTTCCTTTTCTCCGTCCTCTCTCCCTTTCCCTGGACATTCCCTGCATATTCCACGATGGCCTATATCCGAAACTTTAGAATTCTACTCTGTAATTCTCTTTTTACTACTGTTTCCCTTCTTTAGGAGTAAATCTGATATTATTTACTGAGAACGCCCCATGGCTTTTGCTTTTTTTTCCATTACATTCTACTGCTTGTATTTAATTTTCTATATATATATATAT
>NC_068992.1:62894356-62896743 GCF_001194135.2 Octopus bimaculoides
TATATGCGCGTGTGTATACATGAGTGTGTGTCTGTATGTGTATGCGTGTTTGTGTCAGTGTGTATCTTTTAAATTTGCTTATGGGAAACGTTTTGAATATGTAAAGAACCTCTTATTTTATTATGCCAGCCACTTTCTAAAGGTTATTATTATTATTATATTTGTGTGCGTATTCATACACACCTATATATACATATATATGTATGCATGTCAATAAACATATATAAAGGGCGAATTTCGGATTTCTTTCGGATTATTTCATATCTCTTAGGGAGATGCTTGATTTTCTAATCCAAATGATGTTTGGCTGGTGTAATGAATTTCCTTTCGGCATCCTTATGCCAGTCACATAGCCTCCTTCCTACTAAGTTGGCTATCCACTTATGGAATAGGAAATATTAAGTGGGAAATAATTGAAAATTAAAACATTATGTTAATAGATCACATAAATGTAAGCTATGTTGAGCTGAAAGAGCTCAGATCCTTTTGGGACATAAGATCCCTAAATTTCTACTGAACTTTAGGTCTGAAATTTTCAGCAGTTGTAAACATATGTCTAAATACATTTTGAAGAATTGAAAAATTCCACCTTTACCTGTTTACCTTGTTGATATCTTTCCAGCCTTATGATTTAAGGTCTAAGGACGATAACTCTTTTACATTTTTAAAACTTTTTTCTTTTTTCTTTTTTCTTTTTCGTTTTTCGCTTTCCGTTCTTTAACCTTGCACGTTATTTGTATACTTCCTTCTCAGTCTTTCGCGTTTCTTCTCTCATTCAATTTTTAGTGTGTTTTAATATGTGGCCTGTGCCTGATGAATGTGTTTAAGGTATTTCTCAACATATGAAACTATGAGTAGTATATAAAAACATGTATTGTGTCTGATATATAGTATATATATATATATATATATATATATTCACATACACACACACACGCACACATGCACACAAACATACACACATATACACACATACACATATATTCATGCATATATGTGTGTGTGTGTGTGCATTTGTGAATCATGACTGTAGAGAAGTACTAAGTTTACATTACAACTTACTTGTAATTCCCAGTTGAGCTATTACACAAATGGCTAACCATATATATATATATTAATTCTACCATGAAACCTGCTTTTTATCTTTACTTTTTTCTTTTGTTGTTGTTGTCATTTATTTTATTTTTTTGTAGTTTTTAAATATAAATAATATACTTCATACAGAAGTAGACAAAACGTAAAACAATGTATAAGGTGCCGTGAGTCAAGAACCCAATTTCCTTAGCATACATGACAGATGTTCTACCATTGAAGCAAAGTAATCCTTGGAATTTTTCTATGAGTTTTAGAAACTTTATTCTGATCAGTGATAGCTGTGTGCTGTGGACGTCTTAAGTTTTTAGAAACTTTCGGGAGGACGTGAAATAATTATTTTCTGGAACTGTGGATCTCGAAAGAGATATGGATAGAAAGCGTGGAAGATTACTCGTTTGGCTCGAACCGACATCTCCTGTGAATATGGCGGGCGTTTGCTACGAGACAAAAGCAATCCCATGAATTTTACAAGCATATTCTTATCATCACGAATTGTATGCTGTTGACTTCATACGAATTCAAAAAATGAGATAGAAAGTGCAATGATTATCTTTTGTAATGTTGAAACACGAAGCAGAAAGAGCTATAGATAATAGCGTGTATGCATCAGCTGAAAAGCACCTTTAGATATAAAAAAAAAAACGAAGGCTGCTACAGTATTAAAATGAATCCAATTGAATAAATGAAAACTTTAATTTCGTTTTCTGATAATTTTATTTCCAAAGTTTATTTAGTATTTCCTTTTATTTATTTATTTATTTATTTATTTATTTACTTATTTATTGATTTGTTATTTCTTTGTTTTCTAGGACGAGAAAAATCAAATAATGACTACAAATGTATGGTTGAGACATGTGAGTACTAAACGTTGTTGATTTTATTCCTGAAAATATCTATGTATATAACAGCAAATTTTAGAACGTTTATGGGTTTAAAATTTACTAGACCTGTTTCGGTGGAATTTTATTGATGTATTCCAATATTACATCATAGAAAGAAATCTACGATTTTCTGGTAAAACTTTTAAACGGTTATAAACTGGCAAGATATTGATGACCTACGCAACCACCAATATGATCGAAAAGCATCATGCAATCTATAAATACAATATAATGATACAATATAATATAATGATACAAAATGATACAATAATGATACAATATAATGATACAAAAACAGTTCTAGTAAAATTTAAACCGCATTTGTGTCCTTTTTATAACTATTCCACTCCAGGAAACAACACTGAGTTGGATTTACTATTTACTCGGGATTGACTACCTGCATATATATAT
>NC_068992.1:62897725-62899884 GCF_001194135.2 Octopus bimaculoides
CAAACTATCAAGTTACGGAAATGTAATGAAACAAACACCGGCTGAAGCGGTGGATAAGAGCATAAACACGCGGACGCACCCAAATATATATATCTATACTGCGCGCTCCTTCTGTCTGCGAAATCCACTCATAAGGGATTGGTTGACTCTCGGTGTCAGGCAGTAGGACTGAACCCGAACCATGAGGTTGGGGAGCAATCTCCACTCCACATAGCCATGGCTGCATCTAAAAAAATTGAATTATGCTTGGCAGCGGTGGGATTCGAACCCACGCCTCCAAAGAGACTGGTGCCTTAAACCAGCGCCTTAGACCGCTCGGCCACGCTACCAATACGATTTTTTGTCTCATATATAACGTATATGAAGATATGAATTTTTTCTTTAAACCTGGAACTTGGAGAACATAAAGCTATAAATAATCCTTTGTACTATAGGCTTGAGTTTTTTTCTTTTTTTTTTTTGCTTTGGTGGTGGGGTGCATGGGGTGTGGATAATCGATCACATTGATTCCAATGCTAAATTGGAATTTATTTCATCGACCACGGAACGATAAAAGGCAAAGTCAGCCTTAGTGGAATTTTGCCTGGCGTGCTGTCAATTCTGCCAGTCTGTCGCTATAAATAATGGTTTCAAGTTCAGGCACAAGGCCAGCAATTTCTGAGGAGCAGGAAAGTCGATTATAACAACCCCCAGTGTTCAACTGGTACTTCTTTCCTCGACCTGCTAACGATTCTGCCAGCTCGTTGTCTTAAATAATAACATATAGCATATTAGATTTAAGACTTTTGGATGGGAAAAAAAAATAGTCGAAAGATGCTTGTAGAACTCGAACTCACATCGTTTGGGAACATAACAGCTGTGCTACATTTAAACTAAAGCAACACTTTGAATTTGCTCTTACCATTTTAGAAACTGTTCTGCCTAACGAGAACTGTATGTTGTTTCTATCTTCATCAGAAGAGTGAAAGATCGAGAGATATGAAATAAATAGCTTTTTAACGCTGGAATTCAATGCAGATAAATTTAATTACATAAATTAATGAATAATTGCATATCGCATATAGGGCTTTTGGTTATTTCTCAAATTTGCCTTTCATCCTTTCAAGGTCGGTGAAAAGGAAATACCAGACTTGTCCGGTGGACTAATGGATTTGCGTTCAAATCTTACCAATGTCAAATTTGCTTTTCGTCCTTTCGTTGTCAAGAAGAAAAACGTGGCAGGGGATTTGTGGATCTGTAAGAAAAACCACACCAGATTCCTTGCAGTATTTATTCCTGACCTTTGCGATCTGAGTTCAAATCGTACTGCGGATTATATAGATGGTATACTTATTAGGCCACCATCAACTTGACACCATCAACTGCCACCTTAGGTATAATTGAGTTACCCCTCTGGGTAATATTGCTGGCCTTGTGTTGAATTTTGAAATCCTTATTACAACCACCAACAAAGGCGCCGAGCTGGCAGCGTCAGTACTCGCCGGACAAAGTGCTTAGAGACATTACGTCAGTCTTTACACTGTAAGTTCAAATTCCGCCGAGGTCGACTTTGCCTTTCATCTTTGAAATAAATGCCGGTTGAGCACTAGTGGGGGAGGGGTCGATATAATTAACTAACGCCCTCCCCTGAAATTGCTGGCTAGGTGCCAAAAATCTCAAACCGTTACTACAATAGCAGCACTGCTATTATTTCGATGTTACTTAATCTGCTTGGTGTTAGCATTTAAACCAAGATAAAGGATTCCAGTTTTTGTTTGAGAATTATATGACATCTTATGTATGACGCGGTGACGGAGAAGCGGACTAAAATTTAATTAGAATTAAATAAAAGATAAAGACAATTAATTGAAACGGAAATGAATGGAATCTGAAAGGAAACGATGAGATAAGGGGAGCGAATTTGTTAAGAGATCAGCTATTATTTTTGCATATGGAAAAAAGTGTTTTATCTTGAGATGAACCGCCTGTGTATTTAACAAAAGCCTAAAACCTGAATAGACGACTTAAATACATATTGACAGACAGGTACAACTTAAACAACTGTGTGTAGTGTAATGCATAGATTATATATGTCTGCATTCGGATGTGTGTGTGTGTATGTATATATATATATATATATATATATATATATATATATATATATATATATATATATATAT
>NC_068992.1:62900085-62900890 GCF_001194135.2 Octopus bimaculoides
ATATATATATATATATATATATATATATATATATATATACACACATGTCTGTGTGTGTGAGAGAGAAAGAGAGCGGGAGAGAGAATATCTACTTATGTATGTAGTCACAGACATGCACATGCTGTATGCAAACTACAATCCATCCACTCAAACGTACAAAGAAGCACACACACACACACACACACATGCTCACACATATATACAAACATACACACAAACACACACATACACACAGGCATACAAACGCACACACATACACTCACACACACACACATACAGTGCTAATTTGTTTTGTCTTTTCTAAGTCTATCGATTTTGAAAATTCAAAAACAGCTTACTACGTGATTAAACTCCTTTGCCAGTTATCGTCCTAATCTCCATTGATTATCTATTAGGAGGCATTCAGTTTGAGGAGATGTCTACTGCTTGTGAAAAGTAGCTTCGGATTAAGAGATTTGCTACATAGAAGTTATCGGTCTATTTGCTGGAAACTCTCAGCGCGATCCACTGTTCCATAGTAAGCTAGCTAGTCATGCTTGGCTGGACGGACCGACGGACAGCTGGCATAATTCGAATCTTTCCTCAAACATCCCTCTCTATCTTTCATCCTCTTTCTTGTTCTCTCTTTCTCTTTTCATCTCTGTCTTACTCCCTTTCTTTGCACACACGTACACACACACACACACGAACAAATACATACACACGCACATACACACGCACATACACACACACACTCACGCACACACATATATGTGTAGAAATATGTAATGTATATATATATATATATATATATATATATATATAT
>NC_068992.1:62901411-62903800 GCF_001194135.2 Octopus bimaculoides
ACGTAGATCTGTTTGTATATACACAAATTTATACGGAATATGGATGAATGAATAAATAGATATATATGAGGGTGCATGTATATGTGTGTATCTGTGTATGTGAAGGCGCATGGCTCAGTGGTTAGAGCGTCGAGCTTACGATCGTGAGTTTGTGAATTCGATTCCCGGCCGGGCTGCGTTTAGTGTTCTTGAGCAAGACACTTTATTTCACGTCGCTCCAGTTCACTCAGCTGTAGAAATGAGTTGCAACGTCACTGGTGCCAAACTGTATCGACCCCTTTGCCTTTCTCTTGGATAATATCAGTGGTATGGAAAGGGGGGCTGATATGCATGGTTGACTGCTGATCTTCCATAAAAACAACCCTAGGTTGTGCGTTTGGCGGTGAGGAGACTTTCCACCCAGACCTTGCACCCCGGAGGGGAACCTCTCAGATGCACCCATGGTCATTCGTAACCGTTGGAGACGAATGGTTTATATATATATATATATATAGAGAGAGAGAGAGATTTACATATCAGTGTATATATACGCTATGAATACTATATATAGATCTATATACCTGAGTGAACAAACGAAAATAGCACCAATCTCATTTCTTTCATTGCTGTTACATGATATATATTTTTCATATGTTATATGAATATTCCTCCCAGATGATTAAGCATATATATATCCACAGAAGCCTCATCCCGGAAAGATCATACCTGGACGACTTTTGTTTAGATACTCTACTCTTTCAGACCATATCGTCTCCTTATCTTGTAGGTGGCCTCAACTGTCCCATTTATATGTAAAGGGCGAATTCCATCTGTTTGTTCACATTTTGAATGTCTTAACCGAAAAAGTTATGCGTATGAGATGATTTCATTTTTATTTGTTGAGCAATTATTTGAAACACACGTACTAAATGCATTAAAATATTATTACTGCATTTGACTTCATGCATACATACATACATACATATATACATACATACGCACATACATACATTACATAGGTAGTGCAAGGTAATTGTTCGGTGAGATTGAACCAGAAACTATAGGTTTGCAAAGTAGTCTATCCTCTTAACCGTAGACCCACTCTTTTTATTAACCACGTCTACATTGATACATAAACGTAAGCCTCATATACGTACACAAAGTTTGTTCCTTACACAAACAACAACGTTATTTTCTAAAAGAAGAAGACAAACACAATTAGACATTTCGTTGCTCCACAAAGCAAATCTACTTACAGTTCTACACAGGAAATGACTGACGTTTCGTGTACGTATTAATAATATTAAAACTTCCATTCTACTTACATTAATGTTATCCGACAGAAATATGAAATCCTTAAATAGTGATTAATATGCTCAAGTAATATTTGACACGGAAGAAAACAGGCATTCATTAATTGGAAGCTTTTTTCATATTACTTTAAACAATTTCTGTATTTGTAGAAACTACGAACAGAAGTTCATTATATCATGTGCATCATCATTTTCCCTCTCTCTCTCTCTGTATCTCTTTCTTCCTCTCTCTCTCTCTCTCTCTCTCTCTCTCACTATCTTTCGTTATATGCATATATGAAACTCGGTATAGTTAGGTGGATAAGTAAATGTGTGGATAAGTAAATGTGTAACATATATATATATATATATATGTGTGTGTGCATGTGTGCGTGTGTGTGTATATATATATATATATATATATATATATACATGTATGTATGTGTGTGCATATATATATATTTATATATATATATATATATACATGTATGTATGTGTGTGCATATATATATTTATATATATACCCACATACATAAATATATACACACACACACACACGCAAACACACACACACACACATAAACACACACACACACACAAATACACACACACACAAACACACACACACACATATATATATGTTTATGTTTCCATTACTTGTTGCATATTCTGGTGAGCTACATCTGAGAAAATCATGAAGTAACTCCGAGCTCCCAGAATCAGCTGTCGCACTTGTAACACCATACCTTCTCCCCTTTATTTTTCTGTGTCTTAGTTCTGTGTATAAGTTTGCTCTGTTAATGCATGAATAACTTATTTATTTATACTTGAATATTCATCGTCTGGAAAATTTCCGTCTTTGCTTTCTCTCTATTTACATCCATGTATCCATGTATATATCCATGTATATATCTATATTTTGAACATCAAGCCGAAGCTGATATCTTGTTTATTTTTATCATTGTTTTCATATCTGGTCACCTGGATTCCTATTATAGTCAATATTCCCTCTTCAGACTTGGTCCTCAGTAAAGGTTGCGGACTGTATTTTCAAATTATTTCAGCGCTAGGAAGCGTTTTCTATATTGAAAATCTCTGAACCTCTTCTGTTGACTCCC
>NC_068992.1:62904441-62910181 GCF_001194135.2 Octopus bimaculoides
AAACTTTGGCAAGATTTCCCTGTTTCTGACGTATAAAATTTCAAATCCATTTTTGAAATGTAATTAAGCAATTTTATTTGCCCCGGAATCTTACAAGCATCCTTGTAAACATTAATAAAGCGATTTAAAGCACCAATATTGGATATATTTCAACATTTTAAGGTTTTGAAAATTAATTTGTTCGTAAGATTATAATTTCCGACTATATTCAAATATGTGAGAGTGCCTGTGTGTCAGTGTGTGTATATATGTTTGTATGTATGTTTGCTTTGTTGTTCTTCTCGGTCTTGCTTGGAATTTACTGTTTTTCCCCGTTATTATCCCTTCTCTAATACACTTTAATACTTTGCATACTCTGATAATTTCTTCTTCTCCAAATCCAAGAATATTAGGATTCTAATCCTAATATATGCATTTTAAACCGATATTTAAATTAAACACGTTTTGAAGATCCATTACAAAGTCTTTAGATATTTCTTTAACATCTTTGTGAAACTAAACCATTACTCAGTATCGATTAGATTAGATTATAGAATAAACATTTTTATAATTATATTTCAATCCCAAAGAAATTTTTTTTCGTATTTCCAAATAAATAAACGTTTCCATTTCATGTTTTAGTTTTAAATGTCGTGAGGAAACACACGGAAGTAAATAATATATTGGATGTGTACTGTTGTGTTTCATACAAATATATATTGCGTCAGATTAGAATCAAACCTTATGTTCGAACCGCAGCTTTATCAAAAGACATAGAAACGAATGAACTTTACTTATGTTAAAACCATCTTTAAAGCAATAGTCGGGATTCACTGTTTAGTTTCCTAAACTACCGATAGAATAAGTACCAGGCTGGTTAAAGATAAGTAATGGAGCCGATTTGCTCCAGCATGGCTGCAGTCCAGTTACTGAAGCAAGCAAAAGATAAAGATCATTAATAATACATCAAACTTAAACTCCCCGTCAAATCGGATTCCATGGCTTCTGTTGATGATCGTTATCGCCACCACCAACATGGCTTCAGTTATAACCCTTCTCTTGTATATCCTTGAAGGGTGCTGGGAAGACAAGGCCGAAGCACTTAATTACCCACATCTTCAGTTCTTCTTTATTATAAACATGATTCTCTCACGAACGCGTTGGTTTTTCTTTTTTCTTATGTAAGGTATCTGCTAGAAGTTTACATTTATTTGTTTCATGTATTTCTTTGCTTATCCAAGTAGATATTTTGGTAGAATATTCAATAGCCTTGTTCTGATATAGGATGCCCATCAATTTAGCACAATTTAAGTTATTGAAACGTAAGCGCTAATTCTTGGCTTTACTTTCTCATTTGAATTTAATTTAATGCTCATTTACATCAAAACGTACCATATTATTGTTGTTTATTGCAATTTCATATAGATATGGCATAAAGCTGTAATTAATCAGATAATAAAGCCGGTGTGCTGGCAGAAACGTTAGTACACCGGGCGAAAAGCTTAGCGGCATTTCATCTATCTTTACGCTCTGAGTTCAAATTCGCCGAGGTCGACTTTGCCTTCATCCTTTCGGGGTCGATAAATTAAGTACCAGTTGCGTAATGGGGTCGATCTAATCGAGCAGAAAAGAATCAAATAACATTACCCAATCTTTCTATCTGGTGTAGATTTTATATGATGTCATTGTTGCCTAGATCGATTTTATTTCTTAATTACTTCAGAACTTCATCGCTTGTGAGATCCAAATGGTCCAATTGGAAGCCCTTATTTAGTTAGAAGTAACTCATAAGTGACTGGATGTAAGTAGGAATCTTTATGGAGATCTGAGAAGACATTAAGGACTTGTGTCTGGTCGCTATTATTTTGGGTATATAGATATCTTGGTCTGTATTCTGGAAGACCTTGAAGTAATATCCATTCATATTTCTCCATTTAAAACAAAACAGAACGCTAATAAAATTTTAGATTTTTCCATAATATGGCGTTCATACATTTTCTCTCCCTTCGTATATGATTTTGTTGATCCGTAGACAATTACTACGCAAGTGCTTATTTTTTTTCATTTAGTTCCCAGATAAACTTAGTTAAAACCATTCTATTCCACTTAGATGTTAAACTATTGGAGTTTTAAGGAAGTTTTCCTCTTTCTGTTGCAGTTGTTCTTTGTTTTTCCGAGTAGATATTTCGCTAGGATATACAATATCCTTCTTCATAATAGAACGTCTATCAAATAACCGCTGAGCAAGCAGCTGCTTCTGATTTCGTTTCCAATTAGATTTAATTTAATGCCCATTTGCGTCCCAAATTATTATTTTATTGTTGTATATTACGACTTCTTATGTTTGGCAGACAGCTGTCACCAATCAAGTAACGATACAGTGTTATTCTGATATAAAATGAAATGCGATGCGTCAGAGAAGCAGATTTTGGCTTTCATTATTTCGTGGTAGGGACGGTGGAGTCGATAATACGATAAGAAGAAATAATATTAGGGGCGTAGTTTAAATTAGTTTTCATCACCAACTTTCGTTTTACAAATCTAATTTGGTCCCTTTATAAAAATTGGTCTTCATTATAAACTGATCGCTTTACTTTCATTTCGTTTAGTTTTATTTCCGATTTCGTTTCGGGTTATAATTAGTCGATTTAATATTTTAATCAATAACTAAATGTTATATCGATGACATGGCTTTCTGATCAGAAGGTGTAAAGGAATAAAACAATTTCTAATCTTTTCAAATGGAAACTATGAGGTCTAATATTTGACGTGTAAATTCTGACTTTAATAAAAACAACAAAGAAACAAACGAAAGTGCGCTGGCAATAAGGCAAAAGAACAGTGGCGGTTAAATGGCGAAAATCGTAATGAGAATGTGGTCGTGAAATTATTCTCATGAATTATATAATGAGATGTTAATGAAGAGCGAGTAATGAGAAGCTGGCAAGGTGGCGGTCTTGTTACTGCTGCTCTTACGAGAGAGCCCTTTTATACCGTAGCCATCTTAATAAATATGCGGTAAAAGGATACGGTAATTACGAACGGTTGTGTGCATGCTCTTTACTGATGTATTTACTTATTCAGTTTATTTTATACTGCATTTTGTGAACATCAACGTCGTTGAGCTTAGGTTTCCAACCGATCATTCCCCGGTTCACTGTGTCTGTGTTAGCGAATGTGAAAAGGTCATGTCTAACCCGTTGAGTAGAATCTATATATAATCAATTTAAGGTACACATATAAATGCACTTCTAGATTCAGTCGCTTTATCTGCAAAGTATTAAAGTGATATCGTGTGCTGATATGAACCTGCCTATTCACAATGCCTTGTAGGACGACATGAGAAAATGTTTCCCTGACTCTCGTTCTTTACATAAGAAATGTTGTATATATTCTGAAGCATAACTGACTATAGCAATGTGTATAGTTATCAGAATAGATCTCATATATGTCGGGTAATTTTATAAATGTATACATTGAGGAGCTTCATATAATCAATAATTTTACCGTCTATACATGTTTGCTGATTGCTAGCTGATGGGTTTTCTTAAGGATGAAAGCAACGTAGGCCAAGATGTCTTATAACTTGTCATAAAGAATATGAGTATATATATGTGTGTGTGTGTATGTGTATGTATATATATATATATATATATATATATATATATATATATATATATATATATATACATACATAAATACATACACACGTATATACATATATAAGTATATATAAGTATTGGAGTCGATCTTTTACCCAGCAAATGAAGTGGTTATACCAGTAAATTAATGTCCATCAACCTCCAGTGTTACGCAATTGTACAAAAAATTATTTTCAATGCCTTCTTAACAATTTATGTCTAACAAGGAATATTGTGTATAGATGTAATGTGCATGCCAAAAGAATTACATTTATCTGCATTGGTTCAACTGCAACTACCTTCCAGCAAAGATTATATATTCATTTTCACAACTTTAGGAGACATGGTAATGTTAAGGTTACGTGGTACACTGAAAATATTGGGAATTGAAAAATAAAAATGTTGGCTTCCATATTACCTGGAATATAGTCAAACACGGCTCGCCTTATATAAATGATAGATATTGGGGTAGACTTTACGGCACCAAATGATTGGTAATTTTTAAATGTGACGGTTGAATTTGAACTAAGAACGTAAGAAAAGATAACATACCGCTAAGCATTTTGTGGGACATACTAACGGTTTTACCAGCTCTCAACCTTACGTTTGTTTATAATAATCCTTACCTCTAAAGGCACAAGGCCTGAAATTTGTGAGGAGGGGACTAGTCGATTACATCGACCCCAGTGTTTACTGGTACTTAATTTATCGATCCCGAAAGGATGAAAGACAAAGTCGACCTCGGCGGAATTTGAACTCAGAACGTAGCGACGGGCGAAATACCGCTAAGCATTTCGTCCAGCTTGTCGCCTTACATTTGTTTATAATAATAAATTATCTAAAAGCGCGACCCTGTTACACCTCAAATTAATTACTGTTACAACCAGAAAAATATATGATGCTTCTGACTTTCTATATTCTCAATTCAAATCCCTTCAAGATCAACTTTGCTGTTCAGTCTTCCGCAGTCGATAAACTAAAGTATTAGTCTAGAACTAGGATCGCTTGTATCGATTAAATTCCCTAAACTTTTGCTAACCTTTTGAGTAAGTTAGCAAATTTCATTTACGCCTACACATTGAGTGACTTTTCTTGGCATATGTACAAACACACAAACGAGCATATATGTGTGTAATGGGTTTTTGCAACGGTGGATCTTGAAGCGCGTAAAGCTATGAATAATAGCAAATAAATATTGGGTTGAAAACCCTTTGGGACGAAAAATGTCGAAGGCCACTCAAGGGGCTCAAACCCATATCTCCGATACAGAAAAGGGTCTTTTAACCCAATATTTACATGGTATTATTTATAGCATTATATGCTTCGTCATCCACCATTCCAAAAAGCTATTTCACGTGCTCACAAAAGATTATAAATTTCTGATGACGTCAAACGTATGTGTGCATAGTGTATATAAGCGGATACGTGTGTATGTAACTTAGAAGTACTTAACGTGTAGGTGTGTGTCTGTGTGTGTGCATGTGCACGTCTATGTGCAAGTCTGTGTATGCGTGTGCCTTTGTGTGTGTGCATGTTTGCTATGTACGACTGCAGTCCATCAAATATGTGAGAAGGGATGTTTAAATTTACATATTCATGCTGCCGCTCTATTATTAAGACACTCGGATAATTACATTAATTGCTCCAGATAATTACATAGTCATTTCATCGATAGTTTACAACACACAACAGAAGTGGATAAAGTTAGAGTGATTTACGCACTGCACAAAAATCACAGATCAATAGACTTTTGAACTCTCTTTTAACTACAGTGTGAGACGCAAACGATCAGATTCAAGATCATACTATTGCATATCGCTTGGTCAAGTGTAAAATACGTCTGGTCGATTAGGGCTGGCTATGGTTTAAACAACAACAAGAAACAGGCCTGATAACAGCCCTCTGGCTTAGTTGATTTGAGATCCAGTCTTCTAACCTGAAGGCTGTGATTTTGAATCTACTTCGAGTCGCCTACGAGATACACAACAGTATTTCGTAGTCAGCAAATTGACACAGTTATTGAAAGCTAGAAGAAAATGTATTGCAGAATTTGTTCTCTCCCTTTAAGATCTAGGTTCGAGTATGTATATATATATATATATATATATATATATATATAT
>NC_068992.1:62910246-62911418 GCF_001194135.2 Octopus bimaculoides
TATATATATAAATTAACAGAATGAGATAAAAAAATCCAAGAGTGTAACTAGTTTTCGAACATTTATAAAGTGAAGGTCTTACAGCTGTTTCGGGGATAGATCTTATATATCCCTTCATCAGAGACGGTGCGAGAAAATGTTTAGCAGAATGGTGTATATATAAGGAAACATATATACACCATTCTGCTTAAATAATGAAACTGCAAATACAATATCCTTACGTATCTCACGTCTGCTTTCATTCCTCCACATCACTCTGTGTTTCATATCTTCTCTAGAATAATTATTACTTAAACATATTCTCGCACCGTCCCTGATGAAGGAATGTATAAGATATCCCGGAAACAGCTGTAAGACTGTTTGACATTTCCTTTGCAGTTTTTAATTCAGAAACTCTTTTTGGCATTGAACTGATGAGCTTTGTGATTGTCTCTTGTGGAATTTCTGCCCACTTTTCACGCAACAATGGAAACAATTCATCTTTAGATTTAGGTTTCTATCGAGTTTTTCGTATAACTCTATCTAGCATGCTCCAAAGATTTTCAATTGGGATCATGTCAGGAGATTGGCTCGGCCAAGGAAGCTTTTTGATCCCATTTTCAGTCAGCCATTTTTGATTCCTTTTCGCTGTGTGACATGGAGCCCCATCTTCCATGAATAACAACTCATTTTTCGTTATGTTATTGTGTGAATACATTGGAAGTTGTCCTTGCCTAAGCGTTTCGATATATTTTTTCAGAGTTTATGATTCCAACGCATTCGATCAGCTCAGAATGACCATTGCTGGTGACAGCTCCCCATACCATTACAGAGATACCGCCATGTTTCGCAGTTGGTTGGAGTCGTTTCAAATCAAATTCTTGATTGGGAAGCCACCAGACCCAAACACGTCAACGGTCTGAAAATAATGCAAATCTGGATTCATCTGAGAAAACCATTCTATCCCAAAATGAACTGGATTTTTCTGATATCTCCTTGACCCATTTCTTTCTTTTCATGATATTAATTGGTTGAAAGAGAGGTTTTCTTATAGCATCTTGTCTATAATTCCCAACCTTATGCAGATATGTAACACACGTTCTTAGACTAACTTTTAGCTGTTTTGCAATGTCAAAAGCCTTCGAACGGGGTTCCTTTCCCACAATTCTCTTCAAACAGCGAAGCTTCCTTTC
>NC_068992.1:62912294-62913923 GCF_001194135.2 Octopus bimaculoides
TGTGTGTGTGTGTGTGTGTGTGTGTGTGTGTGTGTGTGTGTGTGTGTGTGTGTGTGTGTGTGTGTGTGTGTGTGCTCGTGTATGTGAGTGCATCTGTGCGTGTTTGTATGTGTGCAATTATGTTTGTACGTATATCTGCTTTTACAGATCGGATTGTCTGATGAAGTTGCTGTCACTAAATACAATACATCTGTGTAATTAAAGCGCCGACTCAACGAGAAATAGTAACGACCAATACATCACGACCACAGCCAGCACCACTACCACTACCATAGTCACTACCACTACCACCACCACCATCACCCCCTTAGCCACCACCACCTTGGCCACGGCCACCACATCAGTTTGCACTGAAGACCACCTTTCAACAGAAACTGTCACAGAATTATAATAATCTTGAAATTTCCCTTTCGCCTGCCTATGCTGTTAAGTGGAGAGCATAGTTATTTCATTTTGGTTATTTTAAATGGCTATTGTGAACAACAGCGTCGTTGATTAGAGGTCTCCAGTTGAATGATCGCTGTTCCACTGTATTTAGACTGACGAGGACGATAATGCGAGATAACCATGGCGGAATGAAATATTGCAGGGCATTGTCGTTCAATAGAGAAGATTTATAGAAAATGTATAATAATTTAAGTATTATGCACTAAAAAGTGTTTAACTTATTTAGCTTATTACAATCAAGACTGATATCCGGTATTGGTTAAAAGAATAATTATTGTTAAAAGGAGATGCTAATTATATACTAATATTAAATTAAGAGGTATAATATAGGTTTTTATCAGTGTTGATCCGTACATAATATTACAGTTTTCTAGGGGTACTTAATGTATGTGTGTGTGTGTAATACATACATATAAGAGGAATGACCTCTAGGTTGACACCTAATATGCTAAATGTAGACCTCATATTATTTAAATTTATGTATATATATATATATATATATATATATATATATATATATATATATATATATATATATATATATATATATATATATATATATATACAGCGTACATTTAAACACATAACAGGTAACCATTATAGGATACCTGGCACGCTAGAAGGAATAGCCAAAATCCAAACCACTATTAGGGTTAAATTTCGAAGAGAATGAAAAATAAAAACATTTACCATCTATCTCCTGGACCATGGTTTCTGGCTCTATATTAGCAAATAAAATAATTTGCTAGGCGGAGTCTTCATCAATAGGTACGCCAAGATTAAACTTAGGTGTTTAAATGTACACTGTATTTATATGAATCATATATAGTCTATTGACTAATTTTTCTACACCCTAGGCTACTGGTAGAAAACATTTCTAAAATGTTTTCTTACCCTCATATTATTAATTATGTGTGTGTGTGTTTTCCACCCCACCATTGCTTGACAACCGATTTTGCTGTGTTTACATCCCCGTAACTTGGCGGTTCGGCAAAAGAAACTGATAGAATAAGTACTAGGCTTACAAAGAATAACTCCTGGCGTCGATATAATCGACTTAATCCGTTTGTCTGTCCTTGTTTGTCTCCTCTATGTGTAGCTCCTTGTAAAGAAATAACACACACACACACGCACGCACACACACACACACACACACACACACACACACACACACACACACAC
>NC_068992.1:62913936-62914230 GCF_001194135.2 Octopus bimaculoides
AATAACACACACACACACGCACGCACACACACACACACACACACACACACACACACACATATATATATATATATATATATATATATATACAATGGGCTTCATCCACTTTCCATCTACCAAATCCACAGACAAGTCTCTGGTCGGCCTGGGGCTATAGTAGAAGCCATTTGCTGAAGTCTCCACGTAGTGGGACAGAATCCGGAATCATGTGGTCGGGAAGCAAACTTCATACCACATAACCATATATGCACACACATACACACACACACACACACACACACACACACATATTGT
>NC_068992.1:62914240-62915305 GCF_001194135.2 Octopus bimaculoides
ACACATACACACACACACACACACACACACACACACATATTGTGTATGCGTGTGGTGGGGTGTGGAGGTATTTGCAATTAAGGGTACGGGTGGCAAGTGGAAGATAGAGAGAGAGAGATTTGAAGGAGAAAATACTAAAGAATAAAAATAAACGAATAAGTGAACAGAACGAAAAGACACTAGCGCCAAGATAGTAACCGTGTGTCGCTCTTCAGCCAAGAAATTCCTTAAATAACTCAATCCTTTCCATCTAATCTTTTTGACTTAACATTCTACAGTTGCAGCATTATTTCACTTCCTACACACAATCGATATTTCGCCATAGACTTGTCCCTATTCTTGTACCCAACTATGTCGCCCAACCACCACCACCACCACCACAACCACCGCCGCCGCAGCCACCGACTCATCCCTCAGCCTGCTTGTAATCTTCTTGAAATCATTCCAGCCCTTCTTACGTTCAATGCCAACACACGCCCTTCTATTCCTCCTTTACCGCAAGACTCATCTTTTGACTGTTCGTTCAATAAGTGTTGCGTTATCGATCGGACTCCTGTGAAAGCAACAGATGTGTCACACTTGCACAACATTCGATAATGGTTCAGAGAAAATTGCTTAATAACACTTCCACAACGTTGACGATGACCACTTTCAACACACTTGTTGTTGTTGTTGTCGTTGTTACTACTGCTACTACTACTACTACTACTACTACTACTACTACTATTATTTCTTCTTGTTGTTGTTGTTGCAGTTCGCTTTGTTACAATTGCTGTTCTTATTGTTGCTGTCGATGTTGTTGTTGCCGTTATCATCATCATCATCATCATCATCATTATTATCATTATTATTATTGTTATTCTTCTTCTTCTTCTTCTTCTTCTTCTTCTTCTTATTATTATTATTATTATTATTATTATTATTATTATTATTATTATTATTATTATTATTGTTGTTATTATTAATATTATTATTATTATTATTATTATTATTGTTCAGTAGTTTTATTTTCAGAACGTGCTTTCACTTCACTACCGAGCGCAGCTCTGTGTGCCTTGGGTATGT
>NC_068992.1:62915315-62917864 GCF_001194135.2 Octopus bimaculoides
GTAGGATGTGTGCAGTGCCCAGTAGTGCAATTTTCTGTATGTTATATATATTTGTAAGTCCTGGTGTTTTTGTTATGTATTTGTCTGAATATTTTTTTTATTATACCTAAGGCACCATTATTATTATTATTATTATTATTATTATTATTATTATTATTATTATTATTATTATTTCTGCTTTTGTTGTTTTTGCTGTTCTTACAGCTGTTGTAGACGATGTTGTTCTTGTTCTTGCTGCTAATATTTCTACATTTATTGTTATTGTTTTTATCTTTGTTGTTGTTTTTGATTTGTCATCGTTGTTGTTGTTGTTGTTGTCGTCGTCGTTATTGTTGTTGTTAATGACAATAGTTGCTTTCCAATGCAAGGAAAAAGGAAAAGACAGCAAGATGGCAAAATCATTATAGTGTCACATTAAAAGCAAAACATTATTTCCGCTGATACTTTACGTTTTGAGTTCAAATTCCGCCGCGGTTTTAAAACTAATCAGCACTAAATGAAAACCATATATAATTAAAAGGATGCGACCGTCCCGACTGTTTACCAGGATGTTGAACAACGTTACTCACTATATCCATCCATCTACCCTTCTATCCATCATTCCCGTCCATTATTCCAGAAAGAATCGTGGTAGGCAGAATCCTCAGCTACCTCCTGCATAGGGTACTATAAGAAGGAACCATCATTAACCTTTTTTGCTGAATTCCTAAATGTGATCAACTGAAGCTATGGATATAATCCAACCATATCGTCTTTGGTCTGTTTCCTTATTCTGTTGCCGGTTTGGCTCGCCTTGAAGAATCCAGCCTGTGATTCTTTCCTCTGACATTCTAACCACGTGTCTAATCACATGTGGTACCAGAGTTGTGACCTCTCAATGCAATGAAGTAGCTGCTTCGTCTGGAGAATATCCTTGATGTGCGAGCTACGCAGCCTATTGAGTAACGTTATTGCCGTGACCCTTCGGAGAAACCCCAATTCGGTCGCTTTTAAGTGACAATCCTATCTTTCGGATATTACATAACATTCATGACCATCAATGAGGATAGCCATGACAAACGAACTGAAGATAGTGAGGTGGCATTTTAGTGACTTTTAGTGGCATTTTACCAACCCCTCCTGCTCTGACGATCGACTGTTGGAGCTGGCGCATTACTTACGTTCATTTTAGTTAGATCGATCCGTTCGGAAAATATACGACCAATATGTTTTCTTAATTCGAGACGCCAGGGTTTCTTTTGAGAGAAATTGTCGTTGTTTTTGTTGTTGTTGTTGTTGTTGTTACTTTTATTCTTTCTAGCGGTGACAGTGATGTGGGTCACAAAGATGTGGTAGTTTACTTTGAGTCGGTAGATGCGGGTTCAGAATCTAATTACACGAAATCATAAATGACTTATTAAGGCAGGCGGGCGAGTTCAAATATTGGTTTCCAATTTTAGCACAAGGCCAGCAATTTTAGGGAGAAGTTAAGTCGATTACATCGATCCCAGTACTCAACTGCATTCTATTTTAACGACCCTGAAAGAACAAAAGGCAAAGATGGTCTCTGCGAAATTTGAACTCAGAACGTAAAGACGGACAAATTGCCGCTAAATATTTTGTAAAGCGTGCTCACAGCCTTAACGAGTTCAAATATTCGAAAGCAAAGCAAAAAGAAAAAAAACAAGCAATTACATAAAAAATCAAGGGGCATAACGTTTGATAAAACTCCCTCATAGAATATCATTGGCGATTTCATTTAATATTTTTCCACAGCATCCAGAATCTGGATGTGACATACGTCACTTTCAATAATGAGTAGTCGACATATTGTTTTTTCCATATATATATGGAAAAAATATATCGACTGCTCTCCATTATTGAAAGAGAGAGAGAGAGAGACAGACAGACAGACAAGGACAGAGACAGAGACATAGAGAAAGAGAAAAACGAAGGAGATAGAGAAATAAACAGACAGAAAGGTGCATGCATACATACATACATACATACATACATACATACATACATACATACAGAGATATACAGTGAGTTGCATTTTTAGGCTCACAAATGTAAATCGGTATTTTGTGTGTATAATTATCACTTCTGCATATGTCTATATCCGTTTCTATATATACATATATACATACACATGCATATATATATATATATACTCGTTGTATACATGCAATTCCTGAATAGAATTTATCCATGAATTCATAAATACAAAAGCATCCAAAGAATTATACGCGTATAAAAACATATAATCACCAATATATTTCAGCCATACACACTGACGCATACACGCACACATACATTTGTATACATATACATATATTAATCGCATGTGTGTGTGTGTATGAGTATGCAGGGGCGGGTAAGTTCAATGCGGATAAAATCTCTTCCCACGGGCCAGCAACACGTATAAACTAAACGAATTAAAATCTAAGATGTTTGCCACACAAACATAAAATTCAAAACGTAAGCCAATATGCACACACACGCCTATATAAATGTATCTATATATATATATAAATATATATATATATATATATATATATATATATATA
>NC_068992.1:62924486-62925378 GCF_001194135.2 Octopus bimaculoides
ATTTACAAGTACATGTGGGCCTATTTACAATTGAAAAAAATCAAAAATTAAAAAATTGTATTCAAAATACAAAAAATAGCTTGAGAATTGAAACAACAGGCACTGAAAGTGCATAACACCCAATAAATCGATAAAATTATTACGACGTCTATGCCCCGCGCCCCACCTGAATTTTCTCAGGCCCCACCTTGGGAATCACTGCTCTACAGTAACCTAGAAAGCGTCCCTATGTATCTGTATGACTCAGTAAAAGTGCCTCTGCATGTTTGTATCCGTGGATCTAAATATTCTATAACTTTGGAGTGGTATACCATATGGTTATATCATAAATTGGTATATCCAATAACTTAACACAGCTGTATGCGGTGGCGATATAAGCAATGTGTTCGGAGACAAGAATGGGTTAGATGGGTGCTGATGAAAGGGCAAACAACCCCTGAAATATGGCATATACATTCATTACCCACTTTTGTCTCCGATTTCATTGCTTGTCTACATCTGACGTCTCGATACGAAACGTTGTAGCAAAAATAAGTGCTGACTATAAGTTCTATAGAATATCTGTAGAAACAACCTTAAAAATCATGTAACAGGCACTGCTGATGCAGTGGCACGTGGTACTGACTAAGAAAAAACATTTAGCATATTATGTTTTAATAACGAAGTACCACGTACCTACAAGCCTTTAATATGAATGACTCCCCACAGATGAGCTGGCATCAGACAACGAGATGCGTCCATTGGTTGCCTTTCTTTCTTCTTTATTTATCCATATAAAATGTGCAGATAGAGGATATTTGCATTCTTACCGTTTCTTCTTACAGCTAAAACTTTCAAACACACGCACGCACACACACACACACACACACATATACATATATATATATATATA
>NC_068992.1:62925997-62927380 GCF_001194135.2 Octopus bimaculoides
GTGTGTGTGTGTGTGTGTGTGTGTGTGTGTGTGTGTGTGTGTGTGTGTGTGTGTGTGAATATATGTGCGTGCGTGTGTATGAGGTATAAATGGAAAATTGAGGGAGTTGCTGCACGATTTTTTTATGGTGCTCTCTCTGGGGAGACATCAATTTGCAGGGTAGTTCTTCAGGGAACTGTACTGGGACCACTACTGTTTGTAACAACTCTTTCAGACATGCCCTCTCTCGTACAGTCAGCCATTCTCACCCGTTACGTTGATGACACAAAAGTATCTCAAGTGGCCAAAGACCCTGATGACATACAAAAACTGACCTGCATGCAATATACAAATTGGCTGATGGATATAGCATGCAGTTCAATACCAATAAGACTACGATCGGAATACATATGATCAGTGACAGTGCAATCCCAGAGTTAGAATCGGTACGTGATCTGGGAATCCACATGAGTAATGAGGCAAAGTTCCATGTGTATATTACCAAGATTGCAACACTATGTAGGTGGGTAATCAGATGGAGCTTTAAAGCATTCAGAACCAGAAATAAGGACCCCTTACTAATACTATAGAGGACGTTTGTTCTCAATTGTCTGAATTACTGCTCCCATCTGTGGTCGCCGCAAAGCGTCAAATTAGTAGGGGAACTTGAGGCAATCCAGCATCACTACACAAAGAAGATTGACTCGGTGAAACAGATGAGCAACTGGGAGTGGCTACAAGAACTGACGCTCTAGGATCTGGAGAGAAGGCGACAAAGGCATGCAGTGATATACATATGGAAGACCCTGCAAGGACAAGCTCCCAACACCAAAGATACCGTCTTCTTCATCTCAGATAAGGACTCAGAATTGCAACAGCCTGGGTTTCAGGGGGACCACAACTCTTTAAAATCCTGCCAAGCAGTCTCAGATGAGTCACATCACAGCTGGAGACACAATTGAAAGGAGATGCTCTAGCATGGCCCCCGACCTGTGGAGAAAATCAGTAAAATAGTGAAAGAGCATATATACATATATATATTAGCTGTGAGGTAAGAAGTTTGTTTCTGAACCATATGATATCAGAAATATGTTATCAAAGTAAATCTTTTCAAAATGCATAATTCATTAATAACTAAAATTTGCCAACCTGGATTAATTAATCTGCAAATTATGCTTCATGTTTCTGTTCTGAATTAAATGGAGTTTTAAGCTGGGAATATACCGCCTGTCAATATATTAGACATAGTTAAACGATTGAAAAGACATTAAGAAGATATATTATATATTTAATAAGATATTCTTAGAAAATCTTTAGCCTTACCATACCAATTACTTCTCTCTCGCTTATTGTCTCCCCTTCTCTCTCTCTCTCTCTCTTTTTCTCTCTCTCTCTCTCTCTCTC
>NC_068992.1:62927390-62927609 GCF_001194135.2 Octopus bimaculoides
TCTCTCTCTCTCTCTCTCTCTCTCTCTCTCGCTCTCTCTCTCTTAGTAGTGCCATTTGCTTGCTTTCTTTCTATTTGTCTCTCTATCGCTCTCATGCATATATATTATATAATAATATATATATACATGCATAAATACATATAGATATATGGCATGTATATATATATGTATATATATACATATGTATGTGTATACGTATATATATATATATATATATAT
>NC_068992.1:62927776-62928917 GCF_001194135.2 Octopus bimaculoides
ACATATATATGTATGTATATATTAATACATATGTGTGTGTGATATATATGTATACACGCGCACATACACGCATACACACACGCACAGACACGCACACACATACATACACACGCACGCACACACTCACGCATATACTATTCGCTTTCCTCTTTAGCCGATATCTGATAATGGGATTTTAATAACAGTTGTGATAACTCATTAGTATAGAGATTATGTTCCATATTTCTATGATTGATAGAATGTAAGTAAATACGTCCATTAGGTTTATCTGTTGCAACGAAAGAGAGATAGAGAGGGAGTCAGAGATAGAGAGGGAGTCAGAGATAGAGAGGGAGTCAGAGATAGAGAGAGAGAGGCAGAGATTGAGAGAGATAGGCAGAGAGAGAGAGAGAGAGAGCTAAGACACCGATTGCTAGAGATTTGATATGATACAGTTACACAGCAACGGATTTTCATTGTATAATAAATTAATGCTTCATTGATTCCGACGAGGATTGATCCAGTGTTTCAATCAACTCCACTACCTATTCATTGAAATATAATCTAAGTGGCTGAATATTCCGAAAATAAACGTGGTTTTTATGTGATCTTAAATAGGCAGAGTTAATGTGATATAATGTGAGACAAAGCTTGGTTTTTGAAATACAATTCTTCCGATAGGTTTCTTTGATCGTTTCCATCCAGTTTTCATGACTTTCATTAAAAAAATCAGAGACTGTACTAAAAGATGCTTGCTCAAAATGATAGACTCTAAGGACGGACTTGGCGGTTCATGATGACACATCTAAATTCTTCAGCAAACAACCATATCTATATCCATCTTTCGTATACACACAGGCACACATATATACAGAGAGACAAATATCACAAATGCTATATAATTATATAATTGGGCGCAAGTGTGGCTGTCTGGTAAGAAGCTTACTTCCAACCCACATGGTTACGGGTTCAGTCTCACTACGTGGCAATTTGGCCAAGTGTCTTATACTATAGCATCGGGCAGACCAAAGCTCTCTCTCTCTCTCTCTATGCATGTGTGTATGTATGTATGTATGCCTGTATGTATGAATGTATGCATGTATGTATATGTATGCATGTATGCGGGGAGGGGGAGGAGAGGAGGAAGAGGAGAGGAGGAGGA
>NC_068992.1:62929258-62930246 GCF_001194135.2 Octopus bimaculoides
AGGAGATAACAATTAAGCGAAATGCGAAGCTGTTACAATATTGATTGAGAATATCTAAAGAAAACCTGAAAAATGTGGGAATGGAAAGTAATGGCACAACAAAAATTTCAAGGCTTCAAGAGCAGAAATTCTATGAGAAGTATGCTTCATAGAACGTTTGTTACGATAAATAGTATGGCGCTTTTTATAAGCAATTTTTTTGTATGTCTACTCTAGACTTGAAAATGTCTGCTTTCTGCAGTAAGGCTTGGTCAAACAGGGCAGCATAATGCAAACAAATTGATGCCTGAACATTCCTTTTGATATATTACCTAAGCCACCGGTTACTAAGACGAAGGTGGCACGTATCGTTTGATGTGTGTTTTCCAACATAAAAATAAGTCTTGTCTATGAAATGAAATGACGAACGATTGTGTCGTTCAATGTGCTAGTTTATGAATATGTTTTGTGTTCGTGTGTGCCTGTGTATTAAAAATACTTCCTTTTCTACACTCGCAAGGAGGTGTCTGTATGTGTATGTGTATGTGTATGTGTACGAGTGCATGTTTCCGTGTATGTGCCCGCTTCTCAGTGTGTGTTTGTGTATGTTTGTGAGACTGTGTTAGCGTGTGTGTGTGTGGCTATATAATATGTAAATATGCGTTTCCATTTGCTATCAGATATTATTGAATTCTGATTGCATGATCAGAGAGTGTGTGAGTGTTTTAGAGCAAGGATACGTGTATATACATATATACATATACATACTGACGCGAACAGATTTACATAATCTACACAGGAACATATTCATATGTACATAAACATCCGTCCGTCAATACATACATACATATACTCTTACATATACATACATACATACATACATACATACATAGACACAAAGACAGACTGATAGATAGATAGATAGATAGATAGATAAATAAATAGATAGATAGATAGATAGATAGACAGACAGACAGACAGACAGACAGACAGACAGATAGATAGATAG
>NC_068992.1:62930256-62930592 GCF_001194135.2 Octopus bimaculoides
TAGATAGACAGACAGACAGACAGACAGACAGATAGATAGATAGATAGATAGATAGATAGATAGATAGATAGATAGATAGATATGTATGCATATGTATAAATTGTTTCATGTTTAGGCGGTCGCCATAATGGGGCACCACCTTGAAGAATTTTAAATCAAATCAATCAAACTCAGTAAATATTTTTTCTTAGCCTGGTACTTATTCTATCAGTCTTTTGCCAAACCTCTAAGTTACGAGTATATAAACACAACACCGGTTGTTCATAGGTGGTGGGTTGAACTACACACACACACACACACATATATAAATATATATATAAGTATATATATATATAT
>NC_068992.1:62930890-62932818 GCF_001194135.2 Octopus bimaculoides
AATCCCGCATATATATTACTTATGTTCCAGAGATGGTTTTAGACTCTTAATTTTTTTCACATAATAAGTAATGGGGCCCCTTGGAACAGAAAACCACCTTTCTTGGTGTACGTACGACTGCCCGCATTGTCCACGCATCGCTTCTGTTCAAACAGGAAAAAGCAGCTACTGAAATGGTATAAGTAGGTTGTATTAAGTGGACGAACCGATGTAGACTTCAAATTACATTGTCTAAATGGTAGCAATAAAAGCCTGTTCCCGCAATACCATAGGTAGCAATTTGTTGGAATAAAAACCGCATGAAAAATATGCTAAAATATATTAAATCCTGGACAGCTATTCAACTATTTTATTTTAGCTTCAGTATCAAAATCTTTCTTTTAAGCATAGACGAAGCTCATACGAATATTCCTCAGCTATTGATTACAAACCGAAATATCGCATCTACATTAACCTACAAATTTATGGTATCTAAGACTCAATCACGTTTGTTAGAGACCGTGTCTTCAATGTGACCTTGCGTGCCCGGATGCTGCATGCACGATTATTTCCGTTTGGGAGCTGAGTTGTCCTCACGATGGTCGCACGCTGTTTAAGCGAAAGAATGCATGGTTGAGCCAAGACTATTGATTCCAAACCGAAATGTCGCATGACAGTTTTGTTTTCAAGCACTTCCTACCAATCCCATCCTCTTACCACGTCACTTCTTTCATGTAGATTTCCCTCATGTGGTGCTGTTGAGCACTGACTTAATTTATCACATAGATGTAGTTCCTATGTCTGCCGAATGTTCAGCGTGATAGCGGCAGCGCTGAGAGACGCAATGGAAAGTACGTCCACTGAGAGCTTTTTGGTGCGTTCAAAAATCACATACCCCTACCCATATTTCCATAACAGGTTAACGCCTGGTATCTTCTAAACAGAAACATGACATGTCACTTAGTTGACTTCTGTAGTGGACGGATAACACGGGACCCAAGCCTCGAATGAATTTTAAAGACAATAACTGTATTATTTGAGCAATGTTAATGGAATATTTTCCACATCATACAGATGATATAGCGTTCACGGCGGCACTGGAGGGAGTAACGCCTGAGCTTTTTGAGTCGATCCCAATAGTCAAGGCTTGTCATATCATCTCTTTTTGTGATTGATCACTGGGAGTTTCAATTTTCATAATATATGTATATATATATATATATATATATATATCCCATAAGTTCATATTTAATCATGTCAGATATAATATATAATGATTTATGTCACGCAAAAACTGAAGTATGTGTTTTACTTAAATGATTGAGTCATTTTTAAAATTAATATTTTCATTTTTCTTCCAGGAATGGTACGATACACGTTTAGAATGGAGTCCTGAAGAATATGGCGATGTCAAAATGATGCATATTCCATCGAAGGATTTATGGAGGCCGGATATTGTTTTATACAATAAGTAAGTACATAGTATTGATATATAAATACTTCGAGATATAATAGAACAAGAATTATACGAGATCTGATCAATAAATATCCGGACTGTTGACATAGTAACGAACTCAAAGCACGCAGAATGTAGCCTCTCGGCACAGATTGACCCTGAACTTTGCAATGCATGTTGTGCTGGCAGTGGCGGAGCTGGCGGTAGCAGTAATGCTTGTGGAGACGCTGGTGCTGGCGGCGGTGGTGAAGGTGGTGGTGGTGGCGGCGCGGTGGCATTGCTGGCGCTAGCAGAGGTGGCGCTCATGGGGCTGGCTCTACCACCGCTGGCGAAGGTGGCGGTGCTGGCGGTGGTGGGTCTGGCGGTGACGTCCATCAACCTCTCGCAAACATATATTATTTCAGTGAAACACATTCACTGATGCGAGAGGTTGATGGACTTTTTCAACCAGCTGGTCGTGCTACTTCAGGCTGATGACGAGCAAAGACTCAGA
>NC_068992.1:62934518-62937219 GCF_001194135.2 Octopus bimaculoides
TCTCTCTCTCTCTCTCTCTCTCTCTTCGATTTACAGGATCATGCTCAAAGTGGTTTCGTCACTCGCACGCACCATCTTTGCTACATTCACCCACCTTTTATTGAAACTTTCACGAGACAAAACTTGCCTCTCTATTCTCACCTTCCTTTTCAAGTGGTACTTCAAAAAGTTGATGAGCAATTGGCCAGAGAGGTAAGTGTTTGTTTCTAATCCTTTCGCTCGAGCCCACCACACACATTCTTTCACCATGGCCACCAGTACGATGAAGAGTGCGTGCAGAACGGTTTCGTCGCTCTGACCGCATCTCGGACAAGTCGGTCCGGTGCGTTTCGAACCGTGCCTGTAGAGCTTATCCCGAACAGGTAATGCTTCTCGATAGGACTGCCAGGCCAGGGATCTCTGGTGATTGTCCATAGGTCTTGAACCGAAAGTTCTCTTGAACAAGCGGGTCAGGTGTTCCTCGTCGACGCCCAGACTCTCCTCGAGAACGTCATCGCACCTCTCTTCCACTAATCCTCTAGCGAACGCCTTTATTGTAATGAAGTCGGACAGGTTTGGTCCTGGACGACAGAACTGCTTGAGAGCAAGGTGGCACTCACAGTGCCATTCGCCTAGCCTCGGTCTCTGTTATTCCACGACTGCAGTTTGGCCACAGAGACAAGCTGCAGGAAAGTGCGCCGCACAAACGGCGACCACACCTGTTCACCGTCGTCTATGAAGCGCCGGAGGTGTCGCAGTCTCAGCGCATGTCTGCGCATCATCAACCACGGCATGCCTAGCCTTCCATTTAGTGTGTGTTGACAGCAAATGGATCGCCTAACCATTAGATCGCTTCCCTTCCGCAAGAAGCGGAAGAGTATGCGTTCCAGTTTGGTGATGGTAGGCTTGGGACAGGGTACGACTGTCAGACGGTGATCGGTAATGGATGCGATGTACGCGTTCACCACCTCCGACCGACCTTTTAGGGATAGCTTGCTCTCGGCCCATTGTTGGGTGAGAGTAGCCACCCTAGTCGTTATCTCATCCCAGTTCTTCTCCATTTGGCGGTCCGGACCGAACCAAACTCCGAGCAATTTAACCGGTCCGTCGGTCCAACGTCCCACGATGGAGACGCTATTGGACGGCATGGGTTTGCTTCTCCAGGTGCCGAGCCGCAAGCCCACTGACTTTTCTCGGTTAATAATAAATCTAGTTGTTGTAGAATTAATCAACGGAAAAGGGCGCAAAATGTGCGATTCTGCTGCTGAATCCGCAATAAGTATTTCCTATTTGTTTGTAATTGCTGAAACGTATTTCTTATCTGAAATTCAAGAGTTCGGTGGAATCCTAAGACCTAAAAATGAGATGTAGTCTTTCAGCTACATAGAAGCTGTATTTCTCAAATCTATTTACATATGACAGGGATTTTTTCTACGATAATCTCATTGATGGTATATGGCGTGAAGTTGGTTTTCGAACCCAATTAATGGATAGCCAACTTAATGACTTTACTTTCGTTGATGTCTCGAAAAGAAGATCTCGCTCTCACTTTTTTGCTGATCCTACCTTATCGGAACAGTAAACTAAATGTGTGTATGTATGTTTTTTATTGTTTTATTTCAATATTTCTCGCCAATAGAGAAAGAATTGGTTTCTATCGTAGATCCAAGTCACTTTCATTGGAATTTCAACATCAACAACAGCGTATTTTTGTATGTATGTATGTAGGTATGTATGTATGTATGTATGTACACGTGCAGATTCATACGTTTTGTAATCTCTATAGTATAACCGCAGATTTCTCAATAGTTCAGGGTCGGTATTCTATTTTTCTCTGATCTTCAGCTTTATGTTAACATCCGCTGGGCAACCAATTTTCGCAACTGTACATAGTCACTCTTCTCTATCCCAAATCATTATATTCGGTTTGTTGTGCTTACATTTTATTGAGGTCTTCAGTGGGACATGCATGCATTCAGGTATCTAAGTAACTATGTATATGTAAATATCTCATCAAAGTAATGTGTTAGTAACATAGAGGTGGAGAGAACACACCCCAATCACGATCCCCCTGAATTTCAAACACGTTGTTCCCACCACCCCAAAGGCATATACATACACGCAAGGGCATGCTACGACCCCACTCGTCGCAATGGAATTACCAGAGGACATTTATTATCATGCTAATTTAATGGGATCATAATTTACATTACAAGGTTCTGTCTCCTATTTTAGAAGACTATTCAAAAATCGTATTGACAGACGTTTCCAAGAATTTACCATTCAGGCGGAGACATTGCCCTTTTCTTCTTCTCCTTCCATGTTTCCGCTTCACCCTCTTCTTAGCAATTTACATATGGTAAATAAATTTATATTGAGTTACAAATTTGCAATTCCTTATTCAAATACATAACACTGCGTGTGCGTATGTGTGCGTGTGTGTGTGTGTTTGTGTATGTGTGTGTGCCTGCACATCTGTGTGTGTTTAATATACATACACATACATATATACGCACACACAGACACACACTTGTATATACTTGCATATATGTCTGATACTGATATCTTCATTTATTTGTTTCATATGAATATAGATATGTGTATGTGTGCGTGTGAGTGTGTGCGTGTGCATCTATGTATGTGTGCGTGTGTATGAGGGTATGCATCTATGTATAGAAATATATACGTATATCTGTATATATATATATATATATATATATAT
>NC_068992.1:62937801-62940131 GCF_001194135.2 Octopus bimaculoides
TATATAAATATATATATATATACGCGCACACACACGTTTATGCACACATATATAAACATCGATTGGAAAATTGTCTACGTATGTGTAGAGTGCCAATAATCATCCGTCTTCATAATCTTTTATGCGTTCTTCAGCAATATTTTACGCAGATTTGAATCGTAACAGAAAACAACTTTTAAATAAAATTGAATAAATAATTGGGTATCAGAAAATGGATTCTTCCATTGGTTGAATTCTTTAAAACGGTGTTGCCTGAAACCGAAACTGCATCTATATGTCAATAGAAAGAATACGCAATCACGCAAATATACTCATATAAACATACACACAAACACACACACACACACACACACACATATACACATCCATACACGAATTCACAGAAACACAGACATAGGCAGCCATGTAAACGCGCACACAAAGGATTACAAGCATAAATCAATTAAATGTATATAAATAGTTACATGCGTACCTATATAATGTATGTATATATATGAGTGTGTATATGTGTGCGTGCGTGCGTATGTATGTGTGTACGTGTGCGCATGTATATATATATATATATATATATATATATATATATATATATATGTATGTATGTATGTATATGTATAATTGTGTGTGTGTATACATACACATACATATCGATACATGAAAATATATCTATGCCTGTGCTATTTATTTGTGCATAGATCGATATCCAGACGGACAACAGACAGACAGACACATAGATAGATAGAGAGAGGGAGAGAGAGACAGAGACAGACAGACAGACAGACAGACAGACAGATAGTTAAATAGATAGATAGATAGATAGATAGATAGATAGATAGATAGATAGATAGATAGATTTATAGTTAGACAGATAGATTGATAGATAGACAAACAGAACGAAGCAGGCGAGTATGTGTTAAGAAGCCAACATGACAATAATTACATACATGAATTTATTTAGCGAAACAGAATTTAGGAGACGTAGGAATTAATAAAGATTCCTACATTCATACGTGAATATCAATGATATGAACAGGGCCACATGACTTAACCCTTAAAGTATTTTTAACATCATTAGTAGTGATGTTATATCTTTAATTAATGCAAGACGCCATCATGGCTGTGTTGTATATCTAACGACAAATAACTATAACTTCCGGTCACCGGAAGTAGCTTAGCAGGCTTTGAAATACAGAGTTAACTTATTGGGGGTATCTACCGTCAAATAAGAGACATGGTAATAATCTTCAAATTAATAGAATATAATTGGAGTTAATAATAATAATAATAATAATAATAATAATAATAATAATAATAATAATAATAATAATAATAATAGTAATAATAATAACAACAACACCAACAATAATAATAATAATAATGACAACAACAACAACAACAACAACAATCATGATGATGATGATGATTAGAGTAAGAGAAGAACGAGGGGAGGGGAGAAGAAGAAGCAGAACAACAACAACAACAATAATAACACGTTTCAAATTCTGGCACAAAGCCAGCAATTTCGGGGAAGGAATAGTCAATTGCATGGGCCCCCTTGTTCAACTGGTACCTCTTTTACTGGTGCCGAAGAGTAAAAGATAAAGTCGACTTAGGATGAATTTGTGCGTAGAACGTAAAGATGGACAGAATTATTATTATTATTGTTGTTGTTGTTATTGTTATTACTATTATTATCATTTGAAACCATTGCTATTATGATGATTGTTGTTGCTGTTGTTGTTGTTGTTGTTGTTTTTGTTGTTGTTGTTGTTACTCATAACAACATGTGACTCTCCTTGAGCACCAGCAGCCCATTTTACAGTAGCCAACATCCCATAAGTTCTGTCCGAATTTTGAATACAGAAATCAAGTGATCAAGTGCTATATTTAATTGAAATTTAATCATCAATGCACTTTCCCTGACTATCTATGACTTCCTTCCATCTATTTACAAGCTTTTTAATCCCTTCAATGTAAAACTCTTTTGGTTTCAAAGCGAAGAACTCGGAAATGTCAGTTTCGACCTCCTCCTGGCTTGCGAAAGTCATGTCACCCAAATGATTCTGTAAACAAATGGTAGTCTGAAGGAGCAAGGTCGGGAGAATAAGGTGGATGAGGAACTTCTTCCCATGAAGTTCCCTTCTCGGTTGTGGTTGAGCTTTTTCCCTTTTACCAAGCCAATGTTTACGACGTTTAACATTTCGATAGAAGATCCATTTTTCGTCACCACTCACAAGTCTATCCAAAAAGGGTGAAATGAGTTCGCGAGAATGGAGAGAAGAGCAGATGTCAACTCAGGATTTGCGGTTGCTTTCGGACAATTCATGAGGCAC
>NC_068992.1:62940235-62944049 GCF_001194135.2 Octopus bimaculoides
TGGATGTCCTGTTCGATCTTCATCTTCAAGGCTGAAATCTCCACTTTTGAATTTTGCAAACCATCTTCTGCAAGTTCTTTCATTCAAGCATTCTTTCCCATAAACTGAGTGTATGTTTCGAGTCGTTTCGGCTGCAGAGTTTCTTTTTATGGATAGTTTAACCTGTTCGTGCTATATTATTAGCATTACCGTGCGTTGACTTTCAAACGCGGAGTAGATAAAACAGGGGACAAGTGTTGAATGGAATAGTCTTTATGTTGCTTGTCTCATTTCTCTATTTGTTTCTTTCGTTGTCCGAAAAAAGTTCGTTTTCCATGTTTTTGTTTTTTATGTTCTCGTTTCTCATTTTGTTCACATGTTTTTGACGTTCTGTACCCATATATGCATGTATATATACATATATATGTAGGCGTGTACATTTCTGTGTGTATATATGCATGTATATACATTATTCATATTATATATACCTACGTATATATGTATGTATGTTTATTCCTCTTGAAAGAGTTCAAGCCGGTCGCTGTCAAAGCAAGCCTTTTTTTGAGTTCAGAGAGTCCCTGGGGTTTGTAAATTGTGGTTGAATTAGTGTGTTGGTTGAACTGTATAATCTATTCATGCATACATGTATGTATGTATGTATGTATGTATGTATGCATGCATGTATGTATGTATGTATGTATGCATATATGTAAGTATGTATGTGCATGTATATGTATGTATACGTGTTTGGGTGTATCTATATATGTGTGTATGTATGCATGCATGTAGTATGTAAGCATGTATGTCTGTTCGTGCATGTATATAAACGTGTGTGTAAGTATGTATATAACGGGTTTCTTTCGTTGTCCGTCTACTGAATCCACTCAGAAATCTTTCTTGGCCTATAGCTATAGTAAAAACACTTGCCCAAGGTTCTATGTAGTGGAACGAAGCCGAAACCATGTGATAGGGAAGCAAACTTCTTACCACGCACCACGCATGCGTTTCCTTCAACGTTTCCTTCCATTTGCAACATGGTTTGCTCGGCATTTAGAACCAATCAAAAGTTTTGTCTATTATGCATTTTCTATTTCATATTCCTTTCTTCTCATTGCAGTGCCGATGGTGAATTCGTAGTGACCCTAATGACAAAAGCCACTGTCCACTACGATGGCCGAATCGTCTGGGAACCTCCAGCTATTTATAAGAGTTACTGTCCTATAGACGTCGAGTTTTTCCCGTTTGATATGCAGCAGTGCTTTATGAAGTTTGGATCGTGGACCTACGACGGAAACCAAGTGGACCTTCAGCATTTTTGCATGGAAAAGGGCATTACTACCGCTACTGGAGAAGTGGTTATCAAACGAGGAATTGACTTGAAAGACTACTATCCCAACGTAGAATGGGACATTATCAATGTAACAGCGAGACGAAAGGAGAAGTTCTATGGATGCTGCACAGAACCCTACCCGGATATTATGTTCAACGTTACACTGCGCAGGCGCACGCTCTTTTATACATTGAACTTAATAATGCCCTGCATTTCCATCTCCTGTCTCACTGTTTTAGTTTTCTATTTGCCTTCAGACAGCGGTGAAAAAATTACTCTGTCTATTTCGATATTGCTAGCACTTACTGTATTTTTTCTGTTATTGTCAGATATAAACCCGCCAACCTCACTGGTTGTTCCACTTATAGGTACGTATACAATATATGTTGAATTATATACTAAAAAAATATATATATATATATATGCATTGTAAACAATCGCTACTTTATACTCACATAAACGGAAATAAAAATAAAATCAGTGACAGAAATATTATACGTTCGGTGTCTGTACGAAATATGTGCACAAAGCATTGCTGCATATCAATACACGTGTTTTATTTTATCTTTTACTTGTTTCAGTCTTTAGACTACGGCCATGCTGGGGCACCGCCTTGAAGGATTTTTTTTTTTGTTCTCTTGAATCCACCCCAATACTTGTTTGATGTTTTCAAAATTTTAAACTCTAATACTTATTCAATCGATCTCTTTTCCCGAATCGTTATTTTACGATTGTAACACCGGTGAGTGGGAGACAAATACAAAATTGCAGACACACACGCATGCGTACAGACACAGACACAGACATAGACACACACACACACACATACACACACACACACACACACACAATCTGCCACCAATCGCACACCTTACCATCAGCATGACATAAACTGACAAGGACAGATATTTGAATCACAGATACAATCCATACAAAGGGGATTTTCTCAGAGTTTTCCATTTAACAATTCTTCCCCCATAAGGTTTGGATTAAATCGAGACTACCGTCAAGTCACGCAAGGTATCACGAAGCTGAATCCATCTCGGAAACTCATGGTTGTAAAGCCAACGTCGTAATGGTTCATTCATGCTTGCGCCCATCATATAAGGTTACTATAGCGTCCCGTAAATAGCTCACAAAGGAACAGAAATTATGCCTTTTATGTCTTATTACTGGCACTCGGTCGGCTACGACGATGAGTCGTTCCAGTTGATCATATAGTTAACGTGTAAGTGGCTTAGCATTCCACAGAAAAACGTAACCTTAACATAATTCGCAAGAAGATTCAGCGTGTCACAGAACGTGACGACAACGGCCCACTAAATTACAGGTACAACTCATTTTTGCCAGCCAGATGGACTGCAGCAACACGAAATGAAGTGTCTTGCTCAAGGACACAACGCGCTGCCGGGAATCGAACTCATGACCTTTCGATTGTGAGCCGAATACCCTACCCACCAAGCCATGCGCCTTCACTTTTTAGATTTATACGGCAATGTATTGTGTATCTATATGAGCTACGAGTTTTCTACAGCGGTTTCTTAACAAATACTGACTTTATCGACCACGTCGATTCTTAGCAAATAGAAAACCAAAATCATACGCAATCTTCCAAGATAAGATTTTATCCAGTTCCAGAACATATTTCCATCGTTTAGGACACTCAGCTGTCTTGCGTTTTCTGCCAGAATAAGCATCCTAATACCTAGAATTGATTATTTATTGATATTAATGTTATACTTGGATAGCAAAAGCCTTTAATAGCAGACGACCGATACGAAGATTTAATCTGTACGTCTCCATTTGGCGCAACGTTGTCAATACGATGTTCTCCATCATGACATAAAACTGCACCGATAGGCTTAACAAGGAATCTTGTACAGCAGATAAACCTGCCCCTCCTTCAATTCAACCCCATCGTTCAGTGGAGTGTTTCTTGACTCGAGCCATGCTTTGTCGGACTACATGCATATGTAAATGTAGTCTGTGTACATACATGTGAAAGTGTGTGTATACATATATAAATATGTATATACATATACACAAGCATATGAATATATGTCTGTATGTATGTATATGTATATATATATATCTATATATATATATATATGTGTATGTATGTATGTATGTACATATGCATGTGTATGTGTGTATGTATACATATATATATATGATTTATATTATTATATATATATCATGCATGAGAGAGAGATTGATTAATTGAGTGATTGATACATACATACATTCATTCATACATACATACATACATACATACATACATTCATGCATACATACATACATACGTACATATACGCGTACATGTTGACGGTGCAAAAAATACGAGAAAATCAACGTACACTGATACACGCAATATATGTATATACATGATTATATATCCACACATATGCATATAAGTATATATAATGTGTGTGTGTGTATTATATACATGCGTATGTGTATCTGTGTACGCATGTGTATGTGTGTGCGTGTTTATATATATATATA
>NC_068992.1:62944579-62947055 GCF_001194135.2 Octopus bimaculoides
TATATATATATATATATATATATATATATATATGTATGTATGTATGTATGTATGTATGTATAACAATACAACGCTGCAGTTAATCCAAACCCTTCGAGAAATTAAACTGCTATGATTCATCAATACGTCTATACGTCTACAAAGTGAATTCCTCTTTTCGTAACGGAACCATTCTCTTCAGTTCTTCATATTTCCTTCCTTCCTTACTATCATTGACTGATATAATTCCATTTATTCCGTTTCTCTTATTTTTCTTTGTTTTTCTCTTCTACAGGTAAATACCTAATGTTTACAATGATTGTAGTCGCTATGTCAATATTCATGACCGTATTCACGCTGCACATGAACTACAGAGCTCCAACCACACACAAAATGAGACCTTGGGTGCGTCGAATATTCACGGAAATTCTTCCCAAAATTCTACTGTTAAAACGTCCCCAGTCGCGGTGCAAATCTCAAATTGCGGTTCGAACGTGCAGCGGAGTAGAAGTCCGTGAAACGTATACCGTAGCCCGTCACTGGTCTCGTTTCAAGAATATGCCAGCCCCGTCGACTGCTAACCGCTTGCGGCGCCTCCGGCACCATCGGCCTCACACGTTGCATATCGACGATCAAGACATGGCGACGGCTCAGTCTGCGGCCAGTCGTCATGCGCACGAGATACATGAGGTCATTGAAGGGGTCAAGTATATTGCAAACAGAATGCAGGATGAAGATGAACGTGCTGAGGTAACTTCTTTTTTTTACCTATTTTTCATATTCATCCTTTCATCATTATCATCATCATCATCATCATCATCAAAATCATCATCATCATCATTATCGTCGTCGTCGTCTTCATAACCACATCAACATCATTATCATCGTCATCATCATCGTTATTATTATTATTGTTGTTGTGTTGTTGTTGTTATTATTATTATCAAGATAATGAGCTGGCAGAATCGTTAGCACGCCTTACGTTCTGAGTTCAAATTCTACCGAGGTCGACTTTGCCTTTGCCCTTTTGGATTCGATAAAATAAGTATCAGGTTGAGTAAGTAACGTTTTGAAACATGGAGAATTTGAAGAATTTAAAACCCAGTAAAACCATTACTGCAAAAATATATTGCCATAAAATTGTCAGAATGAACGAAAAATTGCTACTCTTCCGTCCCAGACTGGTCAAAAGATGAGGGCCAATCATTCTTCATGACAATGCTCGACCACACGTTCCACTATTGACGCTCCAGAAGCTGAGGTAACTTGGCTACGAAGTTCTTCCCCACCCAGCTTGTTTCGCAGACCTTTTTCCTACCGACTACCACCTTTTCAAGCACCTTGATGGTTTTCTGCGAGAAAAGGAGTTCAAAAATCAAACCGATGCTGAAAGTGCGTTCAAAGAGTTCATCAGCTCCAGAACTCCTGATTTTTATGTGACCGAAATAAACAAACTTGTGACTCGTTCGCAGAAATGTGTTAATTGTAATGATACTTACTTTGATGAATAAAATTTACGCATTGTTCAAATATATTGTGAGGAATTTCATGTTTCCAAACGTTGTTTACTCTTTACTCAACCTGAGATAAGCAATTTCTGATGATTGCTCCAATTTTACTCACTGATTTTGCTCCTTTGTTTGGTGTATGCGATCTTATGTGAGTTCGTTGTCTGCACTCGACATAAATCAAGCTACAATTAAAGAATTATATAACGTATTAAGAACACCGTAGAGTCTAAAGATTTTATTCATCAACCAATACGATGTAAGAACGACTTACTCCGTGGGAATGTTTTCCAAACCTTTTTTCCAAATGTTTCCAAACATTGCTTACTTTTTACTCAGCCTGAGAGCAGTTGATCACTGAGGTCGATTCTCACTTCCAATCCTAATTATTGGTATTTCCCAACTTTCTTGTCCACCGTCTTAACAATATTTTGGCCAGCAGGTACAGCTACACTGATGCAGATCCATTCTTTGGTGCCCTTTAATAAAAGAGAGATATCAGGTCGGTTATGTCGCAGCCTTTTGTCTGTATATATTGACATATCCAAAATGAGTTTCACTTGATCATTCTCTGGTACTGGTAAAAGCTAGTGCTCATATCACTTGTTGGAACATTCTAGCCGATACTTCTTTCACATCTCCCACTATATTCACACAGCTATTTCGTCAGAAACAGGAGGCAGAGGAAAGTCCAAGAGAAAAGGAAGACGGAAGAAAAAGATTGCCAACGATTCAGATGTGGTTACATTTTGAAATGTATATATATGAGTGAGTGGACAAACGAAAGAATGCCACTCAAGCAATTTATTAGGACTTACGTGTATGGATCAAAACCGTTTGGTGCAAATTCGTTGGTACTCTTGAGTTTCAAGTCTGATGTGTTCAAATTCAAAATAGCTGACGACTAGCATCACGCTTGAAATTCAACGGATTTGAATCAAACTGTTTTGATCCATCCGTCTATCCATATATATATATATATATATATA
>NC_068992.1:62947733-62949088 GCF_001194135.2 Octopus bimaculoides
ATATATATATATATATATATATATATATATATATATATACATACACACAAATAGATAGATAGATAGATATCATAATTTACGCTGTACCGGTACTTTATAATTACTATTTGGCCGGCAACCTTATATGTATTATGTAAATAACTAATGCGTGCAGCCACTCTGCTTGTTTACATTTTAATAAATAGCCTACAGCTCCTATCATCGGCAGTTTTGGTGGTAAATCGAAGTGATCGAATACAGGTGAATTGCTAAATATTGATGAAACCGGTCGTCTCTGTCTCATTTCCAGCTGCCGAAAGCAATCCTCGGGACATAATTTTGCAGCCAGACGAAACGGTGAGAATAATAAACAAAACCTAATGAAGAATAAATAACAGGAACTTACCACTCAGGCGTATTTCTTCGAAGTGATGTGAGCTGACGCATTGTACTATTCTACCATACCATCAGTTTTATCCAGTGTCATAGTATCATGGTAAAAACTAGTCTATCGTATATTATTATGCATCGCTGGCCTCAATGGGCGTGGCGTTGTTTTAGCTTCCGAATGTGGCCACCCTGCTGGTTAGGCGAGCAGACCAACATTCCCCCCTGAGGGGAAGGCTATAACGTCATAGGGTCATTTATTTACAGTCGAGTGCTGTAAATAGATAACAACGTGAAATGAAATGTTTTGCTCAAGAATCGAACCCATGACCGAGTGATCGTGAGCACAAGACCCTAACCACTAGTCCACGCGCCTTCACTCTATCTAGTATACCACCAAGCAATTAGCATCAGGTATTACACTGCCGTACCATGAAGATTATTCAATCCTATATTCCACTGATAGAATCGTTTGAAAGTTGGCCATAATACCTGACGGTATTCGTTTCCGTTTACTAATTAAACGCAAGCACACACACATAAGAGAATAGGCGAATAGGGTTCTGGGCATTTTATCAACACTCATGACTGAGTATTGCAATCTTCAAAACCCAACGCTTGATCGTTGAGTGATCCAGTTATATTAGCTTTATAGTAACGCTCGCATTATACTAGTAGAGGAAGACTGCATTCTGAGCGCTTAATGTACAGTCGTTGTTGTGTATTCGGATCTTCTAAACCAGTGGATCTCGACCGAGATTCACATGGCCCCTGAGAGTCCATACAGGTGCTAGAGTGGCTGTGTGGTAAGTAGCTTGCTAACCAACCACATGGTTCCGGGTTCAGTACCACCGCGTGGCACCTTGGGAAAGTGTCTTCTTCTATATCCTTGGGCCGATCAAAGCCTTCTGAGTGGATTTGTTTGAAGGTTGCTGAAAGAAGCCTGTCGTATATACATATATATATATATATATATATGTGTGTGTGTG
>NC_068992.1:62949098-62950329 GCF_001194135.2 Octopus bimaculoides
GTGTGTGTCCAGCACCGCTTGACAACCGATGCTGGTGTGTTTACGTCCCCGTAAACTAGCGGTTCGGCAAAAGACACCGATAGAATAAATACTAGGCTTACAAAGAATAAATCCTGGGGGCGTTTTGGTTGACTAAGGGCAGGTTTTTAAACCCGAGATCATCCTGATTCCAAAAAAGTATAATATGTCTATGTGGAGCAAATGTAGACTGAGATACAGAGATCCCAGACGGACAGACAGAATTTCGCATTTATTATTATTATTATTATTATTATTATTATTATTATTATTATTATTATTATTATTATTATCATTATTATTATTATTATTATTATTATTATTATTGTTATTAGTATTACTATTGTTATTAACATTATTATTATTATTATTATTATTATTATTATTATTATTATTATTATTATTATTATTATTATTATTATTATTATATATTACCACCAAGTCATTGAGTAGGATTAGTCAAGTTCGCGCGACTTCGAGCATTGTTCCGTCCAAATCATGCCGATGACCTTACGTTTCATTCTCTGCGAACATATTGACCGCTGCGGACGTTCAGGCTGGACATCGCTTACATCAATCCCCCTACCAGTCTATTGCGGTCAGTCCTGAACACCCCTTTCTCTCTCTTTCTCTCCCACTCTTATGCTTAATTTATCTAAACGCAATCTACCACCCAACACTGGAATGATTAAATCTCAAGATAACCAAAAAAAAAAAAAAAAAACATGAAACAGATCATGAAAAAACAAGAATTAAACCTATCAAGATGAGGCCATTCTGACTGGATGTTTTATCGAAGAATCATATTGGCAAGATTGTTGCTGTTCAAACCTTATAAGGACTTATTAGTCTACTATAATTAGCTGGGATTAGTTCAATGTAATTGGCTATTAATGATCGTGGTTGATTGATATTTTTCAATGTTGCATTGCACATTAAAATGTATGCATGTGTGTGCTTATATACACATCTCTCCATCAAGCTACTTATCTTCACCTCTCCCTCCTTCTCTCTCTCTTACTCCCTCTCTCTCTCTCTCCCTCTTTTTCTCTCTCTGTATGTGTGTATGTGAGTATGTGACTGTGTATGTATGAGTGAGAGAGTGTACGTGTTCGTGCGTGTGTGTACGTGTCTGTGTGCGCATGTGTATGTCACTAGAGCAGTAGATATCTGTTTTATATATATACATATACATTATGTCTGTATATATATA
>NC_068992.1:62951640-62959084 GCF_001194135.2 Octopus bimaculoides
TATTAATATATATGCATACGTATGTACTAAATATATCATATACACATAAACGGAATTTAAAATGGATAGCTTCGAAGAAAACGTGTATATACATATTTATATATAATATTGTGTGTGTGTACATATAGATGGATAGATAGATAGATAGGTAGATTGATATATAGATTGATATGCATAAACATATTCATACACACACAGACTAACACACACACGGGTTTAGTAATATATATATATATATACATATATATATATATATATATATATATGTATGTAGGTATGTATGTATGTATGTATGTATGTATGTGTATATGCATTTATCTATGCATGTATTGCTGAAGGCTATAGTGTTCTTTTGTTGTCAAACGCTAGTAACATGCTTCACACAACGACATTTGCAATGATAAAACTGCCCAAGTATTAAGTACGACATGAAAAAAATTCAAAGAACAACAAAAATAATAGATTTTATCCCTGATAAGAGGGACATGCCACGAAAGGAATTATAAATTCTAATATCTGTTGAAAGTCACGTTGTTATGATTGGGTTATCGTATAAATGTTTCATAAGAATATTGTATTAATAATGGAATAAAGGATTACGCCTATCTGTGTTCATGTGCATATATGTGTTCGTATGTATAGATATGCATATATGTGTCTGTGTCTGTGTATATGCGTGTGTATATATATACATATATATGTATATATATATATATATATATATATATATATATATATATATATATATATATATATATATATATATATATATATATATACATATATATTGTACATACATTACATACCTAGGACAGTGTTCGCGTGTGCGTATATATATGTACAAACATACACACACATACATACACACACATACATACATACACACATACATACACATACATACATACACACATGCATACATACATACACACATGCATACATACATGCATGCATATATGTGTGTGTGTGTGGCTGTGTGGTAATAAGCTTGCTTCTGAACCTCATGGTTCTGTGTTCGGTCCCACTGCGTGATATCTTGGGCAAGCCTCTTCTACTATAGCCTCGAGCCGACCAAAGCCTTGTGAATGGATTTGGTAGACGGAAACTGAAAGGAGTCTGTCATATTTATGTGTGATTGTGTCTGTGTATGTGTGTGGGTGTGTGTTTGCATTCGTGCGTGCGTGTCTTTGTGTCTGTGTTCGTCCACCACCACCACTTGACAATCGGTGTTGGTGTGCTCCAGCATGGCCACCGTCTAATGACTGAAATAAGGAAAGATAAAAGATATATAACGGCAACAAACTGTCAAGGGAGCTGGACAGCAGATCTTCAGAGAAGTAACTCCGCTCAGGCAAGCAATTCGGCCCTTCACCTCGTACAATCCAAGGGACCATAACTCCAGGTCATAACTTCCGGGTGTCCTTCTGCCGAGACTGTTTAGCCAATTGGATATTGGACGTTTGTGCGTTTACAATGGCGGAAGATTTCATGTTTAGTGTTTTTATTTGAATGAGGGCTGACAGAAAAAGAGCAACATAGCGTGGTCAGTCTCCGAACGACATATAGCAATTCCTCTTCAATCACTGGCTCTATACTAGGTTTATGATCATTAACAGAGAAGTCCAGGTATAAGCGCCAGTGAAGATTGTGATTATTAACTTAGTTAATTAGTCACTCGGTCAGTCCGCCAGTTACTTGGACAGATCGATAGATAGATAGATAGATAGATAGATAGATAGATAGATAGATAGATAGATAGATAGATAGACAGACGGAGGGAGGGACAGAGAGAGAGAGATGGAGAGAGAGAGAGAGAGAGAGAAAGAGAGAGATATTGTTTGTTCACTAAGAATAGTAGTTAGTTGATTAGTTCGTTAGTAAGTAAGTTGTTCAGTAAGTTCGTTATTGTCTTTACTTAGTAAGATGCTTGGTTAATTAATTGGTTAGTAAGTTAGTTGGTTGGTTAGCCAAGTAATTGAGTTGGTTGATTGATAATCATTTTACTGAATATGATTGGTCGGCGAGAGGGTAACTCAGAAAAATCACACGAACGGTGGTCTCGCGAGCCACGATGTTTTTTTTATTCAGCGATCGAAAGGATGAACAAACAGTACAACCTATATTATGAATCCCAATTGTTTGGGGTTCATTGTTCAACCTCGTCGAAGGGTGTATACCGCACACTGAGTGGATCGGAAGAACGACAGCGATTGGATCACGCAGCGAACTTAACTTCTTAAATAACGTGGCCATTCTTGCACACATAAATCATCGCATCCAGACAATTCTGCTTTGAGAACGAAAACGATAGCAATTAATTTTGAGAAAACTAAATTATCGATTTGAACAGCGATATGTATTAAAAATCATACATTAATATTCTTTTACACTATTTAAATGTCAAAAACTATTGATTAACTGTCTCGTGCAACTAACTAAAGAAAAGGGAGAAAATTGGAATGCTGTAAGACAGGGAGGTAATTACAACTGTTTCCAATTCTAAAGTGACAATCACCAATTATAGGATCTTGCTAAGTGGTGAAGCCAGTTTACTCCTCTTCGAAACGCCGGTGTTAGAACGGGGGTAGCTGATGAAGGAAAATGTTCTCTATGTGGCTTGTGTGTTTTCTGTACTCTGGTTATCATTATTTCTTGTCTACGTTTTGTTTGCAATGTCCTGTACACAGATATGCACCTATATATACAGGTAGACGTAGGTATGTACACACCTGTACGTATATATTCATATACTCATTTATTATTTGTTTATATATATATATATATATATATATATACACACACATATATACATACATACATGCATGCATGCATGCATACATACATACATACATACATACATACACACACACATACATACCTATCAAGGCTCAAAGGTCCTTTGCTAGCCATCGGCTCATAAAACCAGCTTCCTGGATTCTGTGGCGTGTATCTTATTCCAATGAACGGGACGCCGATCCAGGAACCGAAACTACAATCTTACGATCATAAGTACAACACCCTAACTACAGGGTAACGCACCTCCACACACACACATACACAAGTACTATACATGCACACATACATACATACATACATACATACATACATACATACATACAAATATTTATACAAAAATACGTGTGTGTATGTGTGTCTGTGTGTAATTTATATATGTATGTATGTAAAATGAGCGAATGAATGATTGCAGCAAGTAAAAGCAGTATTGAAACTAACCTTTCCTTTCGTTCATTTTAGAAAAATGTCATGATTTGAGAAATTCAGAACAAGTAAAGAATTCGAAATTGCAAAACGAATCGCCCAATGGCGACACGTCTGTTAAAAACACAAGGACTATGGCAATAGATCTCTAAGACTTTGTCAAGAATACAGAATAGAGGAGACAGGTACCTGAAGTGTACAACAATATTTGTTAGTATCAATATATGAGCAGGAAAGTTTGACTATATGCGTATATGACGATGTATATGTGAGTGTGTGTATGTGTTTCTGAGTATATGTCTGTATACGAGAGTGTTTGAGCAAGTGTTTGCGCGCGCGCGCGCGCGTGTGTGTGTGTGTGTGTGTGTGTGCATATATGTGTTTGCGTATATATGTATGAATTATATATTCAAACTAGCATGTATGTATTAGAGTAGCGCCTTGGACGTCAACGTCAGGACGCATCACTTATGGATATAACTTAGAAATTAGCTTAACGGAAAGTATTCCAATTAATCATTTTACTCATATCGAAAATTGTATGCTGCTTTTTCTCTATCTTCTTTTCTACTCTAGGCACAAGGCCCGAAATTACTACCTGCTTTTATAGCAAGTTGATGCAGGAAGTTTATCCTAGCCCCCCTTTGACTTTTAGTTCATGCAACTGAAAAAAAACCCCGCATTATTTATGGGATAACTCTTCGAAACGCCAGTGTTAGAATGGTGGCAGCTGATGAAGGAAATGTTCTCTAAGTGGCCTGTGTGTTTTCTGTACTCTCTTTATCATTTTGTCTACGGTTTGTTTGCAAAGTCCTGTACCCAGGTATGCATCTATATATACAGGTAGATGTAGGTATGTACATACATGTACGTATATATGCATATACTCATTTATTATTTATATATATATATATATATATATATATATATATATATATATAACGACAGTGAGTTCGCCGACTTTATGAGTCTTGGAGAAATGTTTTAGAGATGAATACATCAGCACAACGACTGCCATTAATATATGATATCATCGTTCACAAATTCTTTAAATAACTCGGAATCATTTTGTTTTAGCGTTATGCTACCACAAAAGACCATGTAATCATCACGTATTTAGCGTATTAAAGATTTTCAATACTAAACGGTTTATCAATAGCTTAATATCTTCGATCAAAGTTTCGCAAACTCACGAGTGTCATTCTAAAAATTTTTCATACTTTCCATGCATTTCTAACTTTTATCGTAACTGTCACACAGATGGAAGGAATTTTGGCATAAATCTGTGAATGTGTGAATAGGTTAAGTCTTTTCATGAACTATAAATAACTGATAGTCTAATTTATACGCGTGTTCTATCCTTTTAAGCCGGAATCTTTACCCTGGAATCAATTTAGGTTTGTTCTTGTTGTTTTGATTGCTTTGAATTTTTTTGTTTTTTTTATTCTTCTTTGTTTTGTTTTTTTGTTTTGTTTTTTTTTTGTCTCTTTCTATATCGAATTCCAATAAACCTAGTTCTTATGGTTTCTGACGACTTACGAAAGTTTCGGTTGCGAATTTTCATGAATACAATATAAGAGAGGGAGACGGGGTTAGAAGGAAGGAAGGAAGGAAGGAAGGAAGGGGAGGAGGAAGGAAGGAAAAAAGAAGAATGGAGAAGCAAAGAAAGGAGGCAGGAATAAAGGGAATGTAGGTAGAAAGGAAGAAATAAAGAAAGTGAGGGAGAAGGAAATATAGAGAGTTGGAATTAGAGAAAGTGAAAGAAAGAGAAAGTGAAAGAAAGAGAAAGAGAAAATGAAGAAGGTGTGATGACAACGAAGAAAGAAATAGAGAGAGAGAATGATGGAAAGAAGTGAAGAACGAAAGAAAGAAAGAGAGAGAGAGAGAGAGCGAGAGAGAGAGAGAGTAGAAGTCATACAGTTAGAAGGAAAATCATCGTAATCGAGGTTGGGTGATTTGCTCGGGTGGTGAGGGATGCATTTCTGCCCTGAATTTCAATCACAATGGTCTCCCACAAGCTAAAATACCTTATCTGACCACCACCATCACGATAGATGATAGAAGTAGTTCACTTACTGAACTGGTTGATCCTGGCCGTTGACAGTTTCTTGTCTGTTCATCTGCTCAGCATCTCGGGATATTAGCCATTCATTCAATAAGGTTCATTTATCTTTTATCTCTCATCCTTTTCTTGTTTCACTTATTATATTGTGGCCATGCTGAGCCACCACCTTGAAGAGCTTTAAGCTGAATGAATCGGCATCAAGAGTTTTTTTTTTTTTTTAAGCCTGGTCCTTATTCTCACGTTTTTTTCTTTGTTTTGCTGAGCCGCTAGATTACAGAGACATAAACACACCAACAACGGTTGCCAAGTGGTGGAGGAGAACAAAGACAAGCACAAAGGCACACACACACACACAAACGCTCATATATATATGTGTATGTGTTTATGTGTTATGTGTGTCTGTATACATATACATATACATATGTATGTATATATATATGTATATATACATACATACATACATACCTATATATACATATATATACACACATATATTACATGGAAAAATGCGAGGAAGAGAAATAATATCCTTAAGGTTATAAATCTGCAAAAGTACAGGACAAATTATTACATTTAGTAAAATACAGAACAAGAAAATATTTACTTAAAATATTGCAGCTAAGGATAAAATTTCAAATAAAATATTGAGATTCAGAAAATATTAGCTTTTAATAAAACTAAAAATTTTATTACAAGTTATTGCTTCTATTTGTTATTACTTGTTATTTCTATTAAAAATTTAAAATAACTCAAAATATTTTTTGCATTTTAAAAAATTCAATCTTTTAATTATTAATTAATAATTACAAATTAAAAAATAGTTTATAAAAAATAATAGTAATACATAATTAGTACAGCGCAGGAGTGGCCCGTGTGATGAGTAACTTGCTTACCAATTACATGGTTCCGGGTTCCGGGTTCCAATGTGTAGCACCTTGGGCAAGGGTCTTCTACTATAGCTTCGGGCCGACCAAAGCCATGTAAATGGATTTGGTAGACGGAAACTGAAAGAAGCCCGTCGTACATATGTATGTGTGTGTGTGTGTGTGTGTGTGTGTGTTTGTGTATCTATGTTTCCCCCCCCCCCCAACATCACTTGACAACCGATGCTGGTGTGTTTACATCCCCGTAACTTAACTTAGCGGTTCGACAAAAGAAGCCGATAGAAAAGTACTAGGCTTAAAAATAATAAGTCCTGGGGTCGATATGTACATATAAGTTATATATCCGATTTCTGCAGTAGAAGGGTGATGAAATTTTTCTGCTCTAAAAAGGTTTAAAAAGGTAATAAAATTTTGAGCGGATATTTCTGATTTCCGCAGTAAAGGTGTAACGAAAGTTTCAGTGTGTACATTTGATTTCCACAATAACATGGGGTGATGGAATTTTGAGCGGAAATATCAGATTTCCGCAATAAAAGAGGAATGAAACTTTATGTGGATATATCTAATTTCCGCAGTAAAATGATGAAATGTTGGTCTTAGAGTTTCTCGGACGTCGGGCAAAATGCTTAGCAATATTTCGCCAGTCTTTGTGCTCTGAGTTCAAATTCCACCGATGTTGATTTGCCTTTCATCCTTTGGACGTCTATAAAATAAATACCAACTAATTACTGGGGTCGATGTAATCGACTTGCCACTTCGCTTCGAAGTTCCTGGCCTTGTACGAAAATTTTAAACCAATATTTCTAGTGGAAACATACAACGCAACCCAAAACACTAGAGACGTTTTCATTTCATTAAAACAACAGCTTTGTTGATTATAGAAGCAACAATAGGAGTTATATCCCTTGCCTCAGTAACACTCTCCTAACATTTTCTATTCGTATTCTAGATCATATTTTTTTATTCCTTTCCATTTTTTAGCGGTTTCAACGCATATATGGAACACACAATATTAAATAAAAGAAGCTAACAAATAACAGCCCCTTCTAATATACGCCGTGAGTGTGTGTAGTGGTAGGTGCGTCTGAGAGCATACGTGTATGTGTGTGCATGTATATGCGAGCGAGTGAGAGTGTTCATGCACGTGTGTACGTGTGTGAATATATACACATATATGCATATTACTATGCTTATGTATACGTTCATATTTGTGTATATATGCATGGTATATATGTATATATGTATAGGTATAAATATAAATATATATATATATATA
>NC_068992.1:62962865-62963627 GCF_001194135.2 Octopus bimaculoides
TATATATATATATATATATATATATGCATATTCTTGCCCTCTGTTATAAACATCATATCGGAATCCAATAGGCTGACATGAAGTGCAGATTTATCTATCTGAAGAGGTCTCCAAAAATAACACGGGTCTCTCACTTCTTTTTACATAGCATATTTCTCTGGAAATTCTTCGAGAGTGTTTTTTTGCTTAATTTTGTTTAACAATTTCTCAGTTTTATCTTTATTTTTAATTTTTCATTATAGAAGTTCATGTTTTAACATTCCCAATAAAAAAAAAATAGATGGTAGGTTAGGAGTATAACAGAATATTCTTTCTTGAAGTGACAGCCAAGTTATAAATTGATGAGAGAGCATAAGATGAAGATTCCTGACAGGACAATGAATGTTCCTGGAAGTAGGAAGAGCCAGCTAGCTCCTTCATGCTTTGGGACATTCAATACTATTTTCGCGCTGTCGGAACTTTCGATGTTGCAATCTGCGGGTTTGTTTGTTGATTTTCTGATTCTATTGAACTATCTCCGCTCCAACAATCTATCTATCATCTTTTTATCTTAGAAACATCTTTTGTGTCTACATATATATACACATACATACATATATACATACATACATACCTATTCATGTATGTGTGTGTGAGTGCCTGTATGTGTGTCTGTGTGTGTATATATATCTAGGTAAGCAAAGAAAGACAGTTATATTTTATATTTAAAGCATTAGTGTGAGAGAGAGAGAGAGAGAGAGAGAGAGAGAGAGAGAGAGAGAG
>NC_068992.1:62963637-62964328 GCF_001194135.2 Octopus bimaculoides
GAGAGAGAGAGAGAGAGAGAGAGAGAGAGAAAGAGAAAGAGAGAGAAGTGTGAGATATAAGAAAAAGAAACAGCCAATGAGAGAAGGTAGAGAGAGAAGTATTCGGTAAGAGTGATTGTTCTCCTGTTTGTTAAACAGATATTTCTTTTACTTTAGAAAATGTAGTCATACGAAGATAAGTATACGTAAGTAATCAAGTGTTTCGAATGATAAATGAATGAAATAATCCTACTCCAAAATGTGCGTATATGTCTGTGGTTGGTAAGCAAGCTACTTTATTTCATTAAATTTGCCACGAGGGCGGTACACAGAATAGCTATGGGCTGGACGAGGACATTAATGAGATGAATGATAACGAAAATGAGTAAAAATGAGAGGAGGATCAGCGCCCGCCGACCAATAACTCCTCGAGTAACTTGCTCCCAACCACATGGTCCTGGGGTCACTCCCACTGGGTGACACCTTGGGCAAGTGTCTTCTACTATAGCCTCGGGTTGACCAAAGCCTTGTGAGTGGATTTGGTAGACGAAAACTGAAAGAAGCCCGGCATATATAGATATATATATGTGTGTGTGTGTGAGTGTGTGTGTGTGTGTGTGTGTGTGTGTGTGTATGCTTGTGTGTCTGTGTTTGTCCCCCCACCATCGCTTGACAACCAATGCTGGTGTGAGTACCTCTCCGTCACTTAGCA
>NC_068992.1:62965886-62966528 GCF_001194135.2 Octopus bimaculoides
AGGAAGCAGAATTGATAACCAAAAAAGACTTAATATAAAGCAATAAATCATCATACCTAAAGATTATTTAACTTCAAACATCTTAATTTCTTTAGTCCTTTCATCACAATATAATTTAAGTGAGCATTCGTGACTACGCACTCGTTCACAGCCAAACACTGTCGCGCACGCACGCACACACACACACACACACAGTAACAGACACACTGACAGACACACACGCACTCACTTCCATAGTCCTGAGTGAATGTTTTTCTTAAATGCATACGTGTGTGCTTGTACGCATGTATGAAAGTGCGTGTGCGAGTGTAGATGAGTGTGTGTGAATATACGTGCATACATATGCATACATACATGCATATATATATACACATACACACACAAATATATACATATACACACACACACACATACATATAGATAGATAGATAGATAGATAGATAGATAGATAGATAGATAGATAGATAGATAGATAGATAGATAGATAGATACAGAGACAGACAGACAGACAGATAGACACAGAGACAGACAGACAGACAGATAGATAGATAGATAGATAGATAGATAGATAGATAGATAGATAGATAGATAGATAGAAAGAAAGGAAGAAAGGAAGAAAGAAAGAAATATATACATATACAG
>NC_068992.1:62966867-62968765 GCF_001194135.2 Octopus bimaculoides
TGTGTAGTTGTGGCTTTAATAGAGGGCTTTAATAGCAATAAAAATCAATCAAAATTACAAAATTAATAGTAGTGACCATTAAAGGTAGCCATAAAAATCAATTAGTTAGAATTACTGTAAAGAGGATAGGAAAAATGAGTGTATTTAATGCAGTACAATACCGTCAGCATCGTGAATCGCTATACGAGTTCTTATAAGCGTTACTGATCGTTCTCGTGTCAGTGAGCTCTTAAGAGAAAAAGTTTTTGAATAGCCCCATGTGATCGATCGATCCCGCAAGGAATAACAACCCAAATCTCACTCAAATTTCAATTCATTGTCGTTTTAATTCTTTGTGTTTTTTTTAATTTTTTTTACCAAAAGGGGGAATAATAAGCGAAGTGGTCACGGTTAGAGAGTCTTTGATGAAAGGCTTGCTCCATCAGACAGATATGATCCGGCTTTAATGAGTATCGGAAATAGTCTCAACTAATCAAAGGGGAAAAAAATAAATGAGATTGTCACGGAGAGAGTGTCTTTAATGAAAGACCTGCTCCGACAGATAGATGTGACTGGGTGCTAAAGAGCCTCGGAAACATTAACAATTATAGAAAAGGAAAAAATATATGAGACTGTCACGGCTGGAGTGTCTTTAAACAAAGACCTGCAGGTAGCTAACTAGTATCGCAGAAACAATAATGTTCACTCTAGATGACATAGTAACCACGACTAAATTCAATTTAGCACACGCCACTGACGAGACTTAATAAGGCCTAAATGCATTTTTTGACGTTTTCACAAGCAATTGCCGGAATGAATTTCGTCTCCCTCCGAATGTATATTGTTATTAACACAGCACGTCCATAAGGTGCATAGATAAGTGGTTAAGGTGTTACATTCACGACTGTGAGAAATCGGTTTCGATTCCCAGACCGTGAGATGCGTTGTGTTCTTGAGCTAAACACATTATTTCACCTCGTTTTTCTTCATTCAGCTCTAAATGGTCTCTATGAATATCTACAATGTTAAGCCTACGAAGGAAAAACATATTGAGAATAGGGAAGCATATTGAAATCTCAGTTACTTACACGCCACAGAAACAGGATTTACTCCCGGCCTTATGAGTCCTTAGATTCAAGACAGAGTTAACACATAAACGTCCATATTGTATCTCGGGGGAAAAACCGCAGTAACTTGCCTGTTAACAGTTTATTTATGTAGAAAAGTGAGAGGCCGATTAAAGCACAATTAGTTGCATCTTACTTCGTCGTATTGCAGTGGGCCTTCTTATGATCCGTAATCAAAAGATACTTGCACAAATAGCAAATTCCAGTAAATGGTTTCTGCCAAAAGACCCGATCTCAGAACAACAAACTCTCAAAGAATAAATCATCATTATTGGTTTTACTTTTACTTGTTTCGGTAATGGGACAGCGGCCGTGAAGGAGCACCTCCATGTAAGTTTTTTTTGTGGTTAAAATCAGAACGAGTACATATTTATCTTTGTTCTCACTCTGGTACTTATTTTGTCGACTTTTCTACTGAATCGCTAAGTTACGGACATGTAAGTAAACTGACACGTGTGGTCAAGCCGTTGTGGGAGACAAAAGCAAATTTAAAGACATATACACATAGTTACACACACACACACACACACACATATATATATTATTATGATTGACCGTTGACTGAACACTATTCAATTTTTTTTCTCCGTGTTTTTCTCCTTGTCTCCGTATTCTTTCTGTTGAAGAGCGTAGCTCGAAACGTCAAAGACTTTCCGTATTCCCGAGCGTCATACTAATATATACTTTTGTTATTTACACCACCTGTCCTCGTCTGTTGTTATTTTTTGTATATTCTCCCATATATATATATATATATATATATTTGATTCTCTATATTTAATACTCAATATT
>NC_068992.1:62968915-62973321 GCF_001194135.2 Octopus bimaculoides
ATATATATATATATATATATCCTATCAATGACTTATGAGTGGATTTAGTTGGCGGAAATTGAAAGAAGTCCGTCATACATACATATATATATATATATATATATATATATGTATATATGTATGTATGTATGTATGTATGACGGGCTTCTTTCAATTTCCGCCAACTAAATCCACTCAGAGGTCATTGATAGTCACGGAAAAATCGTGAAAAGACACATGCACAAAATCCACACGTTGGAATTGAACCCAGAACCAAGTAATCGGAAAAACAGATTTTTACAACAGTCACTATATAAAGCTAATTAGCACTAATTATCATTTTCTCCCTTTTTTTTTTTATCTTTGCAGGAAGTAAGAGACTGGAAATTTGTTGCCATGGTGTTGGATCGTTTTTTCCTGTACATCTTCACCAGCACATGTCTCGCCGGAACTCTCTGCATCTTTCTCTACGCACCATCACTCTACGATCATCGCATACCCATGGAGGGAAGTAACGAAATTGGTAACACAACATGTATTTATTGAAGAGTAAAAATACCAATCATATACGTGTATATACACATATGTATGGGAACATATGTATATATATATATATGTATATATATATATATATACATATATATATATATATATATATATATATATATATATATATATATATATATATATATATATATATATATATATATACATGTTTATATATATACATATATAAATATACACACACACATATGTTTGCTGGTGCAAACAAGAAAATAGAAAACAAGAGAATATCAAGTATATTGTTAATAATAATAATAATAATAATAATAATAATAATAATAATAATAATAATAATAATAATAATAATAATAATAATAACAAACTGTTTCGTGCGTTAGCACAAATTGCCCGTGTACGAAACTCTCTGCCCTTGAGTCAAATTGAAAAATTCTGTCGATTAAGTGACAAATGATATGTATGTGTATATAGCAACATACACATACACACACACACACACAAACATATATACACACATACATATTTATTTGTGTGTGTGTGTGCATGTGTGTATGTAAGTATGTGTGTGTGAATTGAAGATTGGTCTTTATAATACTCATTTTATTTTATGAATGACAGTTGCTTCTACAAGACCATGACTGATATAGATATATATAGAGACACATATTTGTGTATATCATATTTGTACGTGTATCCTGCAGTATACGGGCAATGCATCCGGCAAAGAGTTAATGTTGAAACAGTTGCTGCGTAAGATTCATATCAACATGACAATTTGTTGGAATTAAAGCGGATTAAAGGGATTAATGAAACACAGAATAATTAGTATATGCATGCATTGTAAATATGCAATATTTGTGTTTACATGGCTATATGTGTCTATGTGTTTGTATACATATATATATATATATATATATATATATATATATATATTGATAAATACATACATACATATGCACATACATTCATATATGTATGCATACGTATATATAGATATGTATATATATATATATATATATATATATATATATATATATACATACACACACACACAAGCATATACATATGTATGTATGTATATAAGACGATGTTAAAATAAGGATGGACTATTTTACATCCAGAAAACTTGTTTATTACAGTGTCAAAGTCTCGTTACTGTAATGCAGTGAATAAAGCTGTATGGATATGTTTACCTTGGATGTAATCATAACGCAATTGAAGCAACAGGATGCCACTGGACACCACATCTTAGGATATCGATGCAGTAGAAACATGTGTCGGACGGCATTTTAAGAGAGCCTATTGTAAATAAGATTGCAATAAACAAGTTTTAAAGATGTACAATGTTGCATCGTCCTCTCAGCGTCACATGTGTATGCATTCGGTATACAGTATAAAAGGCAAAGAAGCAAAATCATTATTTTTCCATCGGGAGAAATACAGCGGGACTGTTTACCTTAAACAATTTCTCTTAGTTCCATATCGTTCGACGTTGTTAACGAGAACCTAAATTATACCAGAGTGTTTGAAAGGGACCTGCCCGGATTTATACCCCTATCTAATTATATGTATGAAAAGTTTTGAGCCTTCAAGGCGTTTGAGCCTTCAAAGCGTTTGAGCCTTCGAGTCTTGTACCATGTTTTGCTTTTTAGAGGCTCAAGGCTTTACATACAACCCTCGTATATATATATATATTATAAACACACAGATGTGTGTATGTATCCACATATATATATATACACACACATCTGCATTTGTAAAACTTTGTCCCACAATATGTATATTTATTTCAATTATTTGGCGTCTGAATCAAGACAACCCTTCAATTATCACCATATCTTATTGCAAATGAGACTGAGGAACGCTTGGCAAGCCTCGAATACATTCGCTATAAATCCACAAAAAAATATTATTTTCAGCTGAAGTGAAATAAGCTTATAACTTGTATATACATGCATACATATAACATATAACTTGTACATATACATGCATACACACATATATATATATATATATATGTGTGTGTGTGTGTAATTCGGTTTATATATATATATGTAATTCGATGCACATCAAATAAAGTTATAAATAATAGCATGCAAATTTTGGGTGGAACCCCCACTTTCTTTTCGACATCAGATTTATTTGCTATTCATATATAGTTTCATGTGATATGCCACTACATCTGTCGTTCCAATAAATGATTATTTCACGTTCTCTCGAACGTTTATGATATGTTTTTGTGTGTGTGTATGTATATATATATATATATATATATATATATATATATATACATGTGTGTGTGCGCGCGTGCACGCATTCCCCCCATATATATAAATGTATATATGAGCAGGTATATGTGTGCATATGTATGTATATGTGTCCGGTGTTACAACAACATTTACGAAAGGAAATACTTATTGCATATCTTCATTTGACTTTTGCTCAATTCAAATCCGGGAGTTCTCTGCCTTCTCCTTTAGAATTTAATTTTCATTACCGTTAATGTATATCAGTACCATAACATTCTGAATTTGATTGATAATTAAATATTGTCGGGTTCATTGTCGCAGCTTTCATTATTAAACTACACACAACCACTCACTCTCACATATACATATATATTCGTGCATATATATATATATATGTGTTTGTACGAAATATACACATACACATAAATGCATACAGATATATACAGTAGTAACTCGGTTTACGAAAGCCTCGGATCACGCGTTTTATTTGTGATCAGAGTTGTTCGAAAACCGATGTACTATTGTATATATATATATGCATGCATACATACATAATTGCATACATGCAATGTTAAAAGAATGGGCATTGATAACTCCTTTAACTAGATGGCTATCACACAAAACTATACATATATATATAAGCACACACAGGGAACCTATAACGCGCTTGTGATTCAAACTTCAGCCCGCTCTACATAAACTGACATAGCGCGTCGTTACGTTTTTATTAAATGTTAGACTCATTAATCACAGCCAATCCCTGTTTAATTAACTTGAATGATTAATGATTTCGAGCTTTTTTTTTTTTTTACTCCCGCTGCTATACTTAACCAAAATTACTAAGGTATGTTCCCGCAATGATTATGACCTATCTGTTAGCAGTCCAAAATTGTTTCAGTTTTACAGCGACAGATAGGATTATTAAAAATTAAATTAATTAACTAATCAATCTAATAATATTTTTTCAGATTACTCTACTAACTAGTCTTAATGTGGAAGCTATTCTACTGTACTAAAATCTACCATCGGTGTGATCGCTACTTGTTGATGAATATATATGCATATAGAAATACATACATACATACATACATACATACATACATACATACATGCATACATACATGCATACATACATACATACGAAAAAGAGCGATACTGAACATTTTTCGTAGGTGTATGTATATTATTATAACAGTTTGTTTCGGCTTCGGGCAAACAGAGGTTTCTTAAGGCTCGTCCATCGAATCTATCCCGTCCTGCACACCGAAACCGAATCGATTTTCACAAGCCTGACGAGATGGGGGTCGTTTGACGAACCTGCGAAACTTTAAGGTGCATCGAGCGGGCCTGGGAAGACAAACAATTCGACAGGTGGAAATCATATTGTTGATTTCTCACTCAACTTCATCTGCACAATACGTTTGCGTCTACTCACAATACAGAATCACGCTACAAATATATGCTCGGTTGTCATTCTTAAAAGTGCTTTAAAATATTAACATTATTTTAACATTTATATAAATAAACACACGCACATGTATATGATATATATATATTTGAAATTTTTTGTACAAAAATACTTCATGCAGTCACAATATTTAAAGAGAGATTTCCTTAAAAGATAATAAATATTTTTTAAAGAAATTTTCTTCAAGG
>NC_068992.1:62973699-62976829 GCF_001194135.2 Octopus bimaculoides
TATATATATATATATATATATATATATATATATATATATATATATATATATATTTGTGTGTGTACGTGTGTCTGTATGTTACCCCGCCATCGCTTGAAAACCGAGGCTGGTGTGTTTATGTCCCCGTAACTTAGAGTTCGGCAGAAGGGACCGATTGAATAAGTACTAGGCGTAGAAAAAATAAGTCCTAAAATCGATTTATTGGACTAACACCCTTATCATGTACTGTGTATCTGATATGAGATCACCATTTTGCTCATATGCAGTTGTTATGCATATGTCTTGTGTACCCTTATCAGACGGATAGTCATGAGGGGGTATGTTGGGCTTCGTATATTTGTACCTCGGTGTCAGTTTGATGGCATGCCCTGCTCGCTAACTCAATAATGACAACAGAAACATCAACGACAACAACAACAACACTAATATTAATAATAATAGTAATAATAATAATAACTGTTGCTACAGTATAGCACGTTTTGTTGTCGTTAGTTGTGCCAAACTAATCAGAATTACCTCTTATAATAATCACTTTGCGCAAGTTTCTTCGGCATGCGATGAACATTCCTTTTTTTAACGACAGAAGCATTAAGGGGCTTGCTTCAGTCAGCCAGGCTACACTTACAGACAATGCATTAGAGTTACCCCTTTGATCGTATATTTTCGCTACTTCTAGAAAAGTTATTAATGCTTTGGTCATCGATTTTACTCTTACACAAAGGCAAGAGTAACACCACCACCACCAACAACAACAACAACAGAAAGAAACCTCTAAGCTAAGAATTTCTCGTCTGCCTTTGATCAGTCATTCCATACTTAGAGAACATGTATTCTGTCTCTTCTCTGTTGAGTTATTTCGCTTTTTATGGGCAATATTTTAAGGGATTTCTGTATTTTATGGTCAGTATAAAACACACTTCTAAGCTGTTCATTAATAACGCTTCCTCATCATCTCCAATTATTTATAAACCAGTCTTTGTGTTTGCATTTTTTATTTGTTTTGGTTTGTCCGTAATTTTTTTATTTTTTTTACGTAGCTTAAAACCTCTTTAAAGCCTTCTAATGTACGCGTCCTTACTGTACAGTACCAAAAAAATACAAAGAAATTGTGGCAAATTTTTATGAGGAACGAGCAGATCTTTTGAAAATGCACATTCTATGTGAGGGTGGGGAACCTACTTATCAAGCCAAACCAAACCTGATACATTTTACCGTTTCTTTCGGTTATTCATACATGAAATAGGCTTCTTGGATCAATCTGTGAGCATATATATTCTGAACGTCTTTTGAGACGGACCCAAATCTTAGAATTTCCATTATCAAGGAATTCAAAACGAAACGCCATCAAACAGTTTTTTGGAGGAGTTAGAGTTCTGTATCAAAGTTAATCGATTCTAGTTGCGGTTTATGTGCAGTAATCAGATATTTAATAATAATAATAATAATAATAATAATAATAATAATAAGAAGAAGAAGAAGAAGAAGAAGAAGAAGAAGAAGAAGAAGAAGAAGAAGAAGATGAAGAAGAAGAAGAAGAAGAAGAAGAAGAAGAAGAAGAAGAAGAAGAAGAAGAAGAAGAAGAAGAAGAAGAAGAAGAAGAAGAAGAAGAAGAAGGACTAATTGGATGAAAGCCAAGATAGACAAACGGCAGGTAGATTCTCAATGTAGGTTATGTAAATGAAAGGAGGTAAGTGTTACTTATATGGGGAGTGCTGAAATAGAACGAATACAAGAAAAGACATGACAACCTAGGGAGACTAGTCCACTGAAAGTTACTGATAAATGGTACGAACATGAATCTATTAAAGTACTAGAAAGTAGGGAAAGAAATATAAGACATTGTGGGATTATAACATTCAAACTGACAGAGTAATAGGAGCTAGAAGACCTGATTTAGCGGTAGTAGACAAAGAGAATAGAAAGTGCCAGGTAATTGACTTTAGAGTCTCAAATGATGAGAAAATCGATATGAGAGTTACAAAGAAAACAGGCTTAAAATCGAGTTTAGTGCAGCTCCAGGAAACAATGTTATTAGGGAGAGCTAGGATTCTTAGGAATGTTCTTTACATCTAAGATTACTTGTTTTAGTCCTATGTTGTGAATTTTTCTTTTCCAGCCGTCTCATCTATTGTGCGTATATGAAATAATAAAAATAATAACAACAATAAGGTAACATGAGACACCCTTGAAAAAATATATGTAACTTAATACCTTGCTGTCATACATTCCAATCTTCGGATTGTTTTCTTAACCGGTTCACAGTCTGCCACAAAACTAAACGCTTTGCTATAACAATATATATAGAGCTGAAGGCGGCGAGCTGGCAGAAACGTTAGCACGCCGAGCGAAATGCTTAGCGGTATTTCGTCTGTCTTGACCAGTTCTGAGTTCAAATTCCGCCGAGGTCAACTTTGCCTTCCATCCTTTCGGGGTCGATAAACTAAGTACCAGTTGCGTACTGGGATCGATCTAATCGACTGGCCTCCTCCCCCCAAATGTTGGGCCTTGTGCCTAAAGTAGAAAAGAATATATATAGAACTGCGTCCACCATTTTCAGAAAATGTATACTAAAATTCTATTCTATTCCAGTACCTACATAGATCAGATGTGACCATGTACAGTAGGCCCATAGACATCTTTCTTTTCTTTTCTTTTGACGTGGGGTGGCGATATTTGCCGTTTCCTATGCATGACACTCACTCCTCTGCATACCACCGAATTTTTGTCAGTGGCAGAAGTTGTCGTGTTAAAGTCGATAAAGCATGGAATCAGTGATGTGGCAAGTATTGTCCTCAGAATGCAACGAGCCAGAAATGATACCGAAACGGACCCTGTTCGACGTTCCGAAACTTCCGCTAATTCGTCGTTATGAATCAGAACTTCATTTTATCAATTGTGAAAGAAGGAAGAGCGATGTTGCCTTCTGCGGGATTTCAAATCAAAATAGAGAATATCTGGGCAATATCACATTATTTCTCTCCAACACTCTAAATAAATAGCCAACTCGCTGCTTCGTTCGATGATAGAATTAGAAGTTTTCTCGATAGCTCAATTAAAAGAGAGCTTGATTAGGGAGTGAGAAAATTAAAAGAGCTTCACAACAGGGTCAAGAATAAAGTGTATGCGTCCA
>NC_068992.1:62977089-62977747 GCF_001194135.2 Octopus bimaculoides
ATATATATATATATATATATACATGCATGAATGCATGTACTTATACATATGCGCACGTATGTATGCATGTATGTGGGTATTAACTTCCCATTCTCTCTCTATCTCAAGATACATATAAAAGCAATTTAACGTTAAACAGAGGGAAACTCGATATCTTTTGATATAGTACATATTTAATAACTTTACAAGAAAACGAGTGAGAGTGACCTCGAAGTTTAGAATTGTTCATCTTCATGAGACTCACTGATTAAGGAATGCAACACAAAACTTTGAAGTTACTGTCAACATTTTCCGTGTAAAAGTAAACGTAAGTACACACACACACATACACAGATAGACAGACAGGCAGACACATAGACAGACAGACAGACAGATAGATAGATAGATAGATAGATAGATAGATAGATAGATAGATAGATAGATAGATAGATAGATAGATAGTGTATCACTGTTTTGTACAAGAATTTCGCACTTGCTGTCCATTTGATAGAAGGACATGATTAGAGAGGAGTAATTAAATTTATAGTAGCCAAAATTTTTTATGACAATCACGAAAAACCGATCAAACCACAATCACAACTTCGGTAAATGAAGCCTGGAGCTTTTTTTTTTATAGGTATATATATATGTATATATATGAAAATATATACCCATGTAT
>NC_068992.1:62979028-62980795 GCF_001194135.2 Octopus bimaculoides
TATATATATATATATATATATATATATATATATATATATGCGTGTGTGTATATATATATATATATCCCTCTCTCTCTCTCCCCCTCACAAACATACTCATTCCTTTTCTGTCCATCTCTCTCTCTCTCACACACACACATGCTCTCTCCCCTCCATCTCATACACATATTTTCTCTCTCCCTCTCTTTCTTACACACTTATTTCTCTCTATATCTTTTCTCTCCCTCCCTTTTCTGACACACGTTTTACACTAAACCCCAAAATCATCAAAACGTCGAAGAAAACGCCTTGTGGTATTTGACTCAACTCTTAACATTCTCAGTTCAAATTCCATTTCGAGGCCCTATTTGCCTTTTATTATTCTAGGGTCATCGACGCAAAGTACCACGCAAGTACAAGATTGAGTTGTTATGGTACAAATCTAATTATTATTAGTGTTTTAAGGCGTCAAACTGGCAGAATCGTTCGTTCGCCGGACAAAATGCTTGGACGCGTTTCCTCCGTCTTTACGTTCGAGATCGACTTTCCCTTTTATGATCGATAAAATAAAAGATGAATTTTGGGGGTGAGGGTGTGGTTAGTGTAACCAATTAAACACTCCCTACAAAATGCCAGGCGCTGAGCCTATAATAGAAAGGATTATAAGGGGATCGTAACGTGGTAAGTTGCGAGAATTGTTAGCGAGCATTACACAAATAGTTAGCGGCATTTTTCCCGACTTTTTATGTTCTGGGATCACTGTCCACCAAGATCAGCTTAGCCATTCATCATTTCAAGATCGATAAAATAAATCACCACTCAATTTACTGGGTACAATGTAATCGAATAAACTTATTCCTTAAAGTTACTGGGCTTGTACCAAAATTTCAAAGAATTATGCTATTGTATTCTGGTCCCCAATATACGTGGTAAATACAGACGGTGAATGGTCAGATTCGGCAGAGCGTCGGAGAGGAATGCCACAGGGTGGCAGTTCAGAAGTTCAGCGATATGAGTTTAAATCCTCCCAAGGTCAAGATTCCCATTTCTCCTTCTGATGTTGCTAAAATAGAAAAAAAAAAAAGAAAAAAACAATTCCAATCCCGAATGGTGGACTGACTGAACTGTGAGCAAGTCAGAACACACTCGTTGTTATTTCTTCTGGATTTGTGTATTCTAAGTTCAAATTCTTATGTTGCCTATTTGAGCGTTAGACTCAAAACTATTCTCCGGTTTAATACCATCACTTGGTACGTTTTATGCCTTTAGTGGAGATGACATTAATGAAAGCTTTCAATCTAAATCTCCTGTATGTGCCTATCTTAGACCTTCTCTTCTTCCAACAATAATCGAGGGCCCTGTGAAGATTCTTGGACACTATTTTCCCTCCTGAATAAAAGAACAAATTAAAAAAGAAAACATGAACAAAGCACTAAAGTCTTTAGGGTTTAGATTTAATATAATGTATTTAATTCTCTTCCCATGAAGCTCAAATTCTATCGAAGATAATGAAAGAGAAGTGAGCAAGTAACCCGCAAAATTAACACAGATACACAGACACTCACAATCAGAAAGACATACGCGCAAACATTTACAGACACACATATAGGATACATAGACCCAAATGCCATGCTTTATGCCTACATAACGAAACAAATGGCAGAAAAATCAACAACATATTTCAAATTCAATACATCAGCGACATATATATGTGTGTGTGTGTGTGTGTGTGTGTGTGTGTGTGTACATATATATACATGTGTATATATTATATGTACATGTATATAT
>NC_068992.1:62981636-62982649 GCF_001194135.2 Octopus bimaculoides
TATATATATGCATATAATTATACATACATATTATATACATTATGTGTGTGTGTGCGTGTGTGTTAACGGCAGTGCCCCAGCATGCTCTGGAGCTGAAACTAATACCAGAGTATATATATATATATATTCTTTTCTGATGACACTGAAGTGCTTAATTGGATTTCAGTTCTAAGAAATACTACATATGTAACATAGACAAATCCATGAGAAACACATTTTCCAAAGAGATTCTTAATTCCTCATATGTTTTCTAACACAGAAAATAATTAACCACCAAAGTTCCTATTAATTTTGTATTATTCAAAAAGCAATTTTATTCTATCGTGTGTGGAGAATTGCAAATATATAGAGGTACAACATCGATTTTCCGGAACCAGTGGTTCCGAAACGTTTCCGGACTACTAAACTTTTCGGACTAGCCTAGGAATGGTCACCGTTCAATTGAACAAATATTGAATTTACCTAAATCATTACATAAAATATAGATACCTGTATATTCGTAAAATGATACAAGTTACTTAATGCTCTATTGTAAAAGGTACCAGTTTGCTCATGGTACCAGTAAATATTCTGGTTTTACGAGAATTCTCGTAAATTAGTACGGATCGTAAAAATTCCGGACTATCAGTTTGGGAAAGTAGATGTTGTACTTGTATGTATATACATATATATATATATATATACATATATTTTATCATATCATATTATATTATATTATATTATATTATATTATATCATATTAATACCAAATTTACATTTGAAAAATTTATCTTTTGAAATTGTTATAAAAATTCTTTGTTTGGTAACTTCAGTGAATGAAGTAAAGCACAAAATTATTTGTTGAGCCTTGGCACAATATTGGCTCCCGGTTTATCAAAATTCAAAAAGAAAATTATGAAAAATCTTTGTTGTAATCTCTGAGTGTTTAAAAACACTCTTACTCTGGTCGGAGCTGGTAAATTTATATACAGATATATATAAATATATACTATTTACATGCATATAAATATATA
>NC_068992.1:62982704-62984364 GCF_001194135.2 Octopus bimaculoides
TATATATTTCTGAATGATCTTATCTTTGATTGGTAAAAGAGCAGCCGAAAATGAACGATGTTAAAAAGGGAAAATCAAAATAAATATATAATTCTATATTGTATATTATTACTATAATACATTATTGCATATTTGGCTGAGAGTAAATATGTGACGCAGGTTTTCAAAATGGATATGTGTTTGAGTGAATCAGACCCTATAATAATATATAAGGGTTTTGATAAGTTTCATTTTGTTGTGTGGTTTTAATTTAAGAAACAATAAACAAAGTATACGAGATATGCATATTTCGAATGTTTAAATCATCTGTTAAAATTTTCATAGTCTTAAATTTGAAATCTTCACGAGATAATGCCAGTCATTTTTCTAACTATATTCTGGCTAATTTTCGTGTAAAAAACCTTACATATTTTTAATAAAAAGAAACAGTTTCTGTGGCTAATGTAGTACACTGTATAGCACTCCAGTTTGTTAAGTTAACTTTTAAGATCACTGGAGATTAGCGGACATATTTACCATCAGAATCGAGTCGTGCATTTCTCCTTTACTGGTTTCAGCCACTCAACCGACTCGACTATCGCGATTCTGTGGTACGGTAAGGAAAAGAATATACAATCATCTTAACTATGAAAAAAAAAAAAAAAAGAGCTGGAGCTTCGAAAATTCGAAAGAGAAAAGCATTACATGAAATATAATTTAAATATAAGATTTGCTTGTACAAAGAAAACGGTTTCATATGTGACGTAAATCTATTAAATGTTGACAACTGGTAGAGTGTTTAAAAGATCAAGTTGCTGAAGTGAAGATCTTCTTAGCTATACCAACAAACGCAATTATGGTTTGGTGGTACTGCTGGGAAGGTTCGCTTTCCTAACAGTAAACTAACCTTAAACGTTAATGTGGGACTAGAAAAGGCCTCACCTGAGAAGGTTTGCTTTCATAACTGAAAACTAACCTGAAGTGTGGGGTAAGAAAGGGCCCCACGTATGTATTATGTGGTTTGAAGTTAAAAGAACATTCTAGATGTGAAGTAAACACTACTGTACTGTGGAACTATAAATAAAGATTTCATCAAATTTCTTTCCGTTTTTTGTTTTCAATTGATTAATTAAAATTAAATTAATTAATATCAAGTGTTTGTTCAATGAATTTTTTTATATAAACTGCTCCAGGTTCGTGTTGTTGTTGTGGAAGTGATTGTTGCTCTTGTGACTGTTTAGCCTCAAATCGGCTTTGATCCCGAGTACAGACATAGAATTTAAGACATTCCAAATATTGTCTACTACTATATTACTCAATATGTTCTTCGTTTCTGTGCAATTAGTCTTAAGAACCCTGTTCATGATACAGGTCAAATAAATAGAGAAAACGGGTCACTATCTATTATATCAACTTTTATCTTTTATCTGTTTGAGTTTTATAATATGTATTAATCATTCTGGATGTTCCATCGAAATGTTCATAGGTCAATTTCATTACTATTATTATTATTATTATTATTATTATAAAGTAATTTCAATGGATCAGTTTTCAGCTCTATTTAAAGTTGATATATATATATGTATACAAAAATTCAACTGTGAGTAATTTGCTAAGATTGTTAACAGATACTATATTCTTTTGCAAAATTTTGGGTGTAAAAAAATATATTTAAACATAT
>NC_068992.1:62985145-62990188 GCF_001194135.2 Octopus bimaculoides
ACTTATATACATATTCATATTTATGACAGGTTTTTGTCAGTGGGCAACCGGGCAAGGAAGCAGATTCACATAAATTCACAATGATATTTAGTAAACATGAGCAACCTTTCTCCAGAAGTGGGCTGCAAGAGACACAGCTAATCATCAGTGAAGCTGCACTACTGACGAAATTCAGAGTAATTTTAATTTAAAAAAAAAAATGTTATTTTGTTCGTGAAACAGGCGAGCCTTTCAAAACATCCCGCCAGCCGCATTTTACCCACGTCTGATTTAAAGAGTCTATACCAGGTATGGGCAATCTTTTTCGAGAACCGGGCCATATGAGATATTATCAGATACCCGCACTACTAAAAACATTTATGGTAATTTTGCATTAGACACATCATTTAAAAAGTCCTACAGGCGGGCTGCAGTTGACCCATCACTGAGTTACAGAATCTATATACATATGAGTAATCATTTTCCCCCGAAGCGACCCGCGTGAGACATGGATCACCACTAGGTGGGTCACAGTACAAAAAAACATTGAAGTTAATTTTTCGTAGGCGTGCTATTCAAAACGTCCTGTGGGGCCACAGTTTTGTCCTTTACTGGTCTGTAACCTGAGTAATCCTGAATTAGATGTTGGGGAGAGAAATGAAAAGTAAAAAAAACGACCTAAAATGAAGACAAAGGAAATCTTTGATCAGCAACTGATGAAAACGAATGGCTATGTAAAACAACGTGTTATAACATCTCAGCACTTTAGGAGATTTTCGAGGATTAAGTGCTGATCGATTGACAAATATATATTTACAGACACACGAAGACATTCTCTCATATATAAACATTGTGTGTCAATCTCTTTATTTCATAGCAGATTGATCAGAATTTATGCATAGTCATTTCTGCGAAAGTTTCCGATTCTTAAGTAACTTACCAATTCTCACAAGCGCCGTTGCTTGCCTGTCTGCTGGTCTGTCCGTCTGCTTGCCTGTCTACTCGTCAGTCTGTCTGTCTGTCTTAATCATTTATGATTTTCCTGCTTTACCATTTTTTTCTCTTTTTCTTTAAAACTTTCTTTGGCTTTATTTTTTACTACACACCACCACCATCATCGTCATCGTCATCACCACCACCACTACCATTATCATCGCCGTCGTCGTCGTTTTCGTCGTCGCCATAGTGGTCATCATTATCATCATCACTATCATCGTCACTATCATCATCATCGTCAACATCATCATCATTATCATCACCATTATCATCATCATTGTCGTCGTCGCCGTCGTTGTCATCATCATCATCATCACCATCATCATCAACTACGACAACATCAATATCACTATCACCATCAGCAGCATCCCCACCGTCACCATCATTATAACCATCGACAGTCCGTCCCCCTCGTTTCCCTCCACCGTCCCCACCATCGCCATCCACTTTGTGTGACGACGTCAGCTCTATATAATTTCTTTGTACTATAAGCACAAGACCTGACATTTGAGGGGAAGGGCAAGGGCTAGTCGATTACATCGATCCCAGAGCTCAACTTAATTTATCGACCACGAAAGGATGAAAGTCAAAGAAGACCACGGCGGTGTTTTGAACGCAGAACCTGAAGAGATGCTCATAAGAAGTACTGTTGTCTCAATATAATATGGAGCTAAAGAGAAAGCTAAGATTGATCCGCTAGAAATAGCAGCTGAATATCTATTAGAGAAGAGAGAGTATTAATAGAGAATAAAATGAATGAGGGAAGCGAAAGAGGAAGAATTAAGTGTCTGGATAAATATCAAGGATTGGAGAGGATTTTGAAGTTTAGGGGATAAATATAGGGACCTTGAAAGGAGGACAAAGATGGCCACATCTGGCAGTCAACCTCCTCAGACATGATGATGATGATGATGATGATGAATAGAAAGAGGAAGAGGATGGTTGAGGTAATGATGATGGTGATATTAAAAGGGTGATAATAAAGATAGTGAGGCGAGGAGGCTAAAGATCTTGGGAGCCAAGGTGATTGTAGCAACGACGTTAGCAACGACGTTAGCAACGACGAAGACCACGACCACGATGATAATGATGATGGTGGTGGTGGTGGTGGTGGTGGTGGTGGTAGTGGTGGTGGTGGCAGCGACAACGGCAGCGACAACGACGGCGACGGAGTCGGCGATCACACCGATGGATATAAAGAGCCATTAACACGACTTCGTGTGTGGGTTCCCGACTGCTAGAAACAGCAGCTCGGTATTTCAACTTTCGCCGATGTAGACATTTCTTTTCAGGCCGACAGAAAAGAACCCGTTTAGTACTGGAACAACTGGAAACACCCTATACTAAAAGACACTAGCTTTGTACAAGAATTCCAAGCAATGTTCTTTTCAGTTCTGTATTTAAGAGATGAGGAATTATGAACAGAGAGGAGTGTATGTGAAAGACTTACTAAAAGTGTGTGTGTGTCTATGTGTGCAAGAGTCCTTGTAAGTGTGTGTACATGAGAGCATGTGTGTGTGTATATGTATATGTGTATGTGTATGAATAGATTCTTAAGTCTTTTCCGAACTTTTCAAATGTAATTGTGTACGTGTGAGTGTACGTCTATATGTGTGTGTTTATAATTGTATATATGTGCGTATGAATATATAGATGCTTCTCTATATGCGTATGAGCATATGGATGTTTATGTATGTGCGTATGAGAGATGTGTGTATATATGTGTATGTGTGTAGGCATCAACCTATGCATATATGCATATATGCACATAAATATGCATGAATATACATATATATAGGTGTATATATATATATATATATATATATTTATACCTTCTATTTGCGTATGTATGCATGTATGTAAGCGCGTGTGGTAGGGGTGTGTGGGAGTGTTTGGGTGTGTGTGCTGCCACATGTCTTTTCTTGTTTGCTTCAAGTGTTTTCTTTAAATGAAGAATGGTACAGACGCTGAGAATACTCAGTGGAATGTCCAGCTGGTCAATCACAAGTTCCATTGTATCCAACCTCGACAAAATCTCTACTGAATCAATGATGGTTCCCCTATGTGGCTGATTGACTTGTTAGAGACAGCAGTCAATTCTTCTACAAAAACGATAACTTGAATTTATTTAAATAATAGGAATGCCATATTAATGCAGTTATAGATACCAAAATAAAGGACAGGATGGCCACAAATGGAACGCCTTTGACCCTAAATCTGCTGCATTATGGTTGATATTGCGGTAAGCACCAGGAGAATTCAGTGCCTATGTTGTAATATGACCTGCTAGAAATAGAAGCCAAATCTCCTCTACAAGTCGGGCAATGTGATCGGTGGATGTTCCACTTTGGCTATATGCAGAAGACTAGTAGCGGAGAAGTGCGACGACTTCCTCGGGGAGACCCTAGGCGTCGATGAAAGCGAATTGCCAAGTCTATCCCGGAGGAATTCCGGGGACGATTATGAATAATTTTCAGATGTCTTTGGCCTGACAGTGCTACCGGTGTGTGTGTGTGTGTGGGGGGGGTGAGGTCTACTCCTCACCGTCTGAATATAGAGAAGAACACATTGAAACATCAGAATGGTTATAATTCTTCAAAAGATATACCCTATCACGATTCACCTGGGATCAAATATGAGCAAGCAACCTCAACATAATCATCCGACTCACTCGTACTAGCAGCTAAATTTTCTTCAAGTCGCACCCCACCCTTTTAAAAAGAAGGGCGCCGTAGATACTAAAGTCCTGGTATTACAGAACCCTACAACATCAGTGTGCACGCGGTTGGAAAGGCTTTGAGCATGAGCCTGTTTGATTAGGATTAGCATGGAGCTAAACAAAAATAGTAACAATGATATCAGTATGATATTCATCCTAAATGAAACAATTACAGTACATTTTTATAATGAGGGTAGAGACTCGTTGCTTAGTGGTTTGGAAGTTGCACTCATAACCCTAGCATTGTGATTTCCATTCGTTGTGGTCTTGAGCAAGTCAATTCATATCATGTTGCTCCAGTCCACTCAGCTGAAAAAAGATGGTTAATACTGCGACGGACCGACATCCCGTCCAGGAAGTGCTACATCTTCGGACATTTCCAGGAAATCCTTCCACCCTTCCTTGGATTTTTCCAGGAAGTCCTGCCTTCACCGCCTTGAACTTTTCCAGTACATGCCCCCACTCCCGGACATTTTCCTACCAAATATATGGCACCCTAGGAATAACACCAGATATATGGCACCCTAGGAATAGTACCAATATGAACTTCTAACTTGTTGTCTCTTGAGATTTCTGGGTGTGACTAGGAGCCAACTTGCATAAATGCAAAGCAAAAGTCAAACATAAAATAATAATATTAATAATAATAATAATAGTAGTAGTAGGAATAATGATGATGATGATGATGATGATAATCATGATAATAATAATTTCATGGCAACTTAAGAGTTGTATTTTAATGTGTGAAGTGCAGCTGGGAACAAGAAACAAGCAAACAGCAAGCAAAATGGAGAGAATTTCAAGAACGATTTTATAGTGAACAGAATTTTTCTTTGATGCCATCGTAAGAATTTCATTGCAGAAGATTGATGTTGATCGTAAAACTACCTGTCCCTATAACTTCAGATGTGATCAGGCTCTTTGAACTCATCGCGTCAGCTCCCCGATTCTTGCCTTTCATTTGGCAATGATCAACCATCATGGGTAAATTTACACACGCACATAAACGCACACACATGTAATACATATGCGCACACAGACACGCGCATACACACACACACAATACATACGCACGCACACGCACACACACACACACAAATAATACATATGGACGGACACACTCACATATATGCATTCACACATGTATACACACATACCGATGCATATATACGTACACAATACACACATATACGCACACGGGTATATACATGTACTCACATCCATACACTTGCACACATACACACACACGTACACGGTTATATAGACACATGAACATACATATATACAGATACACACACAGATATATATATATATATATATATATATATATATATATATATATATATATA
>NC_068992.1:62990300-62991285 GCF_001194135.2 Octopus bimaculoides
TACATATATATACATACATACATACACACATACATACATACATACATACATACATACATACATACATACATACATATATGCACACATTTATACACATATGCACAAGTACCAGGTACTCATAAATACATACTCAGATAGATACATACATACATACATACATACATAGATACACACTTACACATATGCATACAGATACATCCACACATATTTATGCAGGAACACCTACATACACAAACAAGAATATCCTGAGACTTCGAGGCACAATCATGCTAGAAATAGCAGCCAAGTCAGATTCCATATCTTAAAAAATATGCTGGTTGAACATAGAGAAAGATTGTATTTTAAAAATATATTGGGGTGGTCAAAACTGATGTTTATGCTGTTGGTCATTGTTTTGCTTGTCCATAGCCGACCTTAGATCAAGCGACAACAGCAGCCATTGAGTAAGCTAAAGAAGGACCAGTCATACACAGAAAAGCGAACGTATGAGACATCCACCTGTTCCTATATGAACATGTATGCACAGACACACATACATTGTATTTCGAACGCAGTATCGCTGTTAGAACAGCAGAAAATTTGCATATACATACATACATGCATATATACATTCAAGGCTTACAAAAATAAGTCCTAGGGTCGATTTGTTCGTCTGAAGCTCTTCAGGGCGGTGCCCCAGCATAGTTGCAGTCTAATGAATAAAACACGTAAAAGATACAAGACAAACAGCAACACACTTTGACCATAAAACCGCCACCATCGTCACCATCCCCACCAGCAACTACAACAACATCACTAATCCTACCACCACCACCACCACCACCACCAACAGCAACACAACAACAGCACTAACGACCCAGCCACTACCACCACCAGCAAAACCAACGCCACCACCACTATCACTACCACAATCACCAGCGTCATCACCAACAACAACAACTAGGACAATAATAAAACAAACATCATCATGAGCATCAGCACCACC
>NC_068992.1:62992181-62992895 GCF_001194135.2 Octopus bimaculoides
CTTGTATGTATTTATCGATTTATATATATATATAGAAAGATAGATAGATAGATAGATAGATAGATAGATAGATAGATAGATAGATAGACAGACATATAGATAGAAAGATACATACATACATACGTAGATAAAATGAAAAATACACATTGCGTATATATATAAAGATATATATATATATACACACACATGTGTACATATATATATATATGTGTGTATACACACACGCGCGCGCACACTCACACACACAAGCATGAGTGCGTATGTATGCAGGTATGTATATATGCAATATATGCATTAGTCAAACAAGAATTTCTACGCTTCGTTGAAATGCTGGACACCTGATTATACACACACTTGTAATGAACTTTGCAAATAATTCATTTGGGCTAAATGTTGTTTGTGTGTTTGTAGGTGTGCGTCTATATTATATCTGTGCGTTCGTATGTACATACATACATACATACATACATACATACATACATACATACATACATACTTACATAAATTACGTATGTACGTACATTTTGCAGAAATCTCGTGGCGAATGACAAAGCAACATTGTATAGAGTCAAAGTCATATCTGCTTTTATTAGATGGCGACAAAACTTAACCATGCGGGGAGTCTGAACTCCCGTGAAGAATTTCGTCACATTTTCTCATTTCGAATTTGGTTCCTAACACACACACACACACACACACACACACACACACACA
>NC_068992.1:62993176-62995676 GCF_001194135.2 Octopus bimaculoides
ATATATATATATATATATACATGTATATATATACATGTATATATATATATATATATGTATATGTTTGTATATCTATATGTGTATGTGTATATATATATATATATATATATATATATATATATGTATGTATATGCATGTATATTTGTCGGTATTAATATAAAGCGATGTTAAGTCTTTGTTGTTCCCGCAACATATATCATAGTCCTTAGAGGGTTTCATGCTTACCATTCGTCGTTGTACTCATTAGAGTTGCTTCAGTTGTTTGGGTCTAAGTTAACGAAACATGTTTGGTGTAATGTGTACATTTAACGATCAGTTCAACAGTTAACGTAGTGTTAAATTAGCCGATGAAGAAACACCCAGATGTTTAATCGACCTCGTAGAATCAACAGCTAAATCTACCTTAATCAATATCCTTTTGTCTTTCGAAAAAGTGTAAAGACCTTATGTTTTTGGTGGTACAGTTGTCGGTTACGGCGGTGAGGGTTCCAGTTGATGCGATCATCGTGATATTAACGTGCCAGTGGCTGAGCATTCCGCAGACACACGTACCTTTAACGTAGTTCTCAGAGAGATTCAGCGTGACACAGAATGTGACAAGGCCGGTCCTTTAAAATACGGGTACAATTCATTTTTGCCAACTGATTGAACTGCAGCAATGTGAAATAAAGTGCCTTACTCAAAGACACATTGCGCCGCCAGTAATCGAACTCACGACCTTACGTTCGTGAGCTGAATACACTAACCACTAAGCTACGTGCCTTCGCTAAAGACCTTATATACTGCTTGAATGAAGCATGTGATGGTCTTGATGAGGACTACTCTAACAGATCTTTCCTTACTCTCAAGTGCATAGAGATATAGCAGCCAAATCTTCCTTATACTCTCCTGTATTACGAGGTGAATGAAGTATCAAGTAAAGGTAGCATTTTTGATGAGGGGAAAATGTCGCCCTCTTAGCCGTGTCTCGTCCGCTTTAGTGTCCACCTGGTAACAAACACTCACCTGCGACTCCATTAGCTGTTTGCATGCGCATCCGCAGGCACACCCCACTAAACTATTTCGACTACAGGGCTAAACCAGGTGATTGTAGATAACGAGTATGTAACCCGTGGTAAGTTAGGGCTGGCTTATAGATGCATGCGAAGTCTGGATCCAGCGGACTCTGCAGAAGAAAACTTCGAGGTTCAACGGAGCGGAAGGCAGCTGCAGCAACGTATTGTCTGATGTAGAGTGCAAGATGAGACAAGTAAGACATCTTGATCACCTTCTGCATCTGTCTTCATCTCCAACTGTCTTGACCTGGTCTTGCCACAGGGTTGAAGATGGTCACCGATGAGAGATAAGGTTCACGGTGCGCAACTCTTTTTCATTTTAAATAAAGTCACCATCAATAAAGATGACTGAATGATCCTACTTTACGCTGATTAAATGATCATCGACCCTCCGACGGACGAACAAGTGTGACTGTATTAGAAAAAGAAGGATATGTTGTACATTTTTTTTCCTGACAGCGCTACCAAAGCAATAGATGGGATGGTCTTAAATGGTAAGTCTTTGACCATGGGTGTTCTGCAAAAGAAATTTCCGAAGAATAAACAACAACGAGTTATCGCAGCCAAATTTCCTACAAATGATTTCCTATCACTTTGGAAGATAAAACCTTTCTCATAGACTGGAGAGAAAGATGTGTGTGTGTGTGTGTGTGTGTGTGTGTGTGTGTGTGTGTGTGTGTGTGTGTGTGTGTGTGCGTGCGTGTGCGTGTGCGTGTGTGTCTCGTTATGTACAAATGTGTATAATAAAAATCGCAAACATACAAACACACGCACATGAAAATGTACCCAGTTGTATATCTATACACATCTATCTACAATTAGATGCCCACACATATATACACAAACGCACACATACACATACACACACATACACATGCATATATATATGTATGTATGTATGTATGTATGTATACGCAATATGTATATGCACACGTTCAATGTTATACACGCACACATTCACAAACAAACACACACACACACACACATACACACACACACACACACACACACATACATTCAAATACAAAGAAATCAAGTTCAATGAGATACACATACATGTATACACGCAAGCACATACATAAAAAACAAGCACAATTTTACACACGCACGCACAAACATACACACATATACTTACACAGGAACACAAACGCACACACACTCGCACACATACACTCACGCACACGGGCGTAGATACATACATACATACATACATACATACATTCATACATACATTCATACATACATACAAAACAAACGTCATATAGCACACATTTAACATGGCGGCTATGTTACAATATCCAATGAAAATGAACAAAAAGCACAGCAGCAAAAAGAAAAAATAAAGTAGAAATACTTCTACGCTATATTGATTAGTATAACAGAATTTCTAGGTTTATGCTAACCAGTAATTAGCTTAGCACAACCACCTCATTTAATAGCCAGCA
>NC_068992.1:62997740-62998976 GCF_001194135.2 Octopus bimaculoides
AGGGCTTTAAGCTCAATTCAGATGTCTTTGCGAAACTGCTGGAGACTGTAGCGAAACTCTCGCTGGAAAGTGTTGATGCTGGAAGGCCATATGCGTATCAGCCGGATTCATCTCCTTGCTGTACCTCCGAGAAGAGTCACAAGTGTTTGACGGAGAATTTCCAGGACCCCACCAGCAGCAATTTCTGGCCTCGTAATTCCCCCAGTTGTAATCACATGGGTTACTATGTGTGGGGCGCGGTTGAGAAGACACCAGCTGTTTTTCCCGGAGCAATAAGTGGCTGATCGCCTCAGGGACTCATGGAGGAACTCATGCACCAGGCTCCGGAGCTATCTTTTAATGCATGCACTCTGATTAATTTCAACATGACATTACGTTCAAGCCAAGTATATACATGTGTGTGTGTGTGTGTGTGTGTGTGTGTGTGTGAAATTTGAACGAATGCACAATGTGAGTGATTCGAAATATCGGGGAGGGAATTAATAGCTTCATAGACAAGTAACATACTCAACTGCATGTTTTGAGTTTTCTTTTATTCGTTTGGAATGATGATTAGACGGACGGACGGACGGACGGACGGATGGATGGATGGATGGAAGGATGGATGAGTAGATGGGTGGAGTGGAGGGAGGGAAGAGTGGATGAATACATGGATGGAAGGACGGACGAACGGACAAACGGACGAACGGACGACAGACGGATGGAGATGGATGTACGGGCAGACTGACCGACCGACCGACCAACCGGCCGATGGATGAATATATGAACGGGCAGAAGAATGGATGGTAGGTGGATGGATGGATGAATGGTTGGACGGATGGCTAGATGTATATTTAGGTGATCGGCCGCTGTAAAAGATGATGAACATGTAGATAAATCTAATGAAACGCCGACAGACATAATGAAATATATTACAACGGAGATGGAATGTAATTTTGTCAGGAAAAAAATACATTTGAACTCGTTAGAGTTAGAGACTCCCGCTGTATATGTTTGTGTATATATAAATACAAACTGAGAAGAAAGGATAACAATTGTAGAAAGCTTAAGAGTGAAGAGTGAGGGAGGAATTGAGAGGCGGAGATAAATGGGGAGAGTGGGTGAAGAGGAGGAGAGAGGTGTGTAGAGCCGGAGAGAATCACTTCAGTGGTGTGTCTGTGCATGCGTGTTCGTACGTACATATACATGCATACATACATACATACATACATACATGCATGCATATATATATATATA
>NC_068992.1:62999215-63001860 GCF_001194135.2 Octopus bimaculoides
AGAGAGAGAGAGAGAGAGAGAGAGAGAGAGATTCATACATACATACAGTTTCACACAGGCGGAAAACAATTGATAAAAGGGAGGAAGGAAGGAAGGGGTAGCAGCGAGGTGGGCGATTCACCAAGAGAAGAAGGAGAAAGAATGAAAGAGAGAGAGAAGAGAAAAGGTGAAGAGAGAGAGGGGGGAGGAAAAGGGTGAGAGAGACAGAAGGGCGATTATCCTGTGAGATAAGTAAGGGACTGGAAGAAATTTGATATTTTTTTCGTAATTGAAAATGTTGGAAGTAGAGAGTATTTGAGGAGCTCGCGGATATTTTTACATCTTTATTGAGAAAGATGAGCTTATAATAAATGAATGACATTGTATGCATGTTTGTGTGTGTCTGTGTGTGTGTGGTGATCTATTTATCTATCTATCTATCTATCTATCTATCTATCTATCTGTCTGTCTATTTGCCTATTTATCTCTCTATCTATCTATTTATCTATCTATCTATCTATTTATCTATCTATCTATCTATCTATCTATTGTATATCTATTGTATATATTGTGCTCAATACCACGGATTTGTTTGTCAGTTGTTTGACCGTGGCTGACAGTATGTGCATCTCTGATCACGAGCAGAAGTAGTGGGGGAGCATCATAGCCATGTGTTGAGAGGAATTCTTTGGGGTTTGGATAATTCACCTCTGGATACGTGGGCGTTTCGTTAAACGTCTTTAAACAACCCTTATTCAGGGACCATTACTACTCGACCTGAAGAAAATTCTAACTGGACCCTATCTGCAAGGTCATGGGCTGTTTATCTTGATATAAGATCACCATGTCGTGCACATATGGTCGTGATGCATGTGCCTCGTGTACCCTTATCAGACAGGTAGTCATGATGGGTACAATGGGCTTCGTATATTTTACCCCAGTGTCACTTTGATGGCTTGTTTTGCTCTCTCACTCAATAATAATAATAATAATAATGATAATAATAATAATAATAATCCTTTCTACTATTGGTGCAAGGCCTGAAATTTTGGGGGAGGTTGTCAGTCGATTAGATCGATCCCAGTGTTCAACTGGTATTTGTTTTATCGACCCCAGAAGGATGAAAGGCAAAGTCAACCTCGGCAGAATTTGAACTCGGAAAGTATGGACGGAGAAAATGCCGCTAAGCATTTCTTCCGGCGTGGTAACGATTGTGCCAACTCGCTGACTCTAATAATAATAATAATAATAATAATAATAATAACAACAATAACAGCAACGTTCTCCAAACGGACAGTATGACAATATGAAATTGTACTTTGTCATTTTTTTCAAGAATGCATGGAAAACAAATGTTATTATTATTATTATTATTATTATTATTATTATTATTATTATTATTATTATTATTATTATTATTATTGTTATTATTATTATTATTTCATGAAAATTCACAGCTTATTTTGCTGGTTATGATGAGATGTGTTTCCAGTCCACAGCTAACAGACTAAGGTGACACTAGTTTACTGGTCATGCTTCAAGAACACTGCGAAGAATTCTTGCAGTTCCAAGCACTGTTGATTTTTATAGGTGTTCTATCTTCAAACTTGCACCGATCTTTTACTGCCATGTTGGTAGTTGAGTGCTGATGCTTCCAAGTGCACTAATTACTATTGGTATCACATCTACTCTCTTCCCATTTTAAATCGTCAATGTTGTTTATTTTTTCTTCTTCTTTCACATCGATCCTGTTGGCACCGGGGCATGCTATGTCGATTATCATACATGTTCTTTCTTTTTTATTCACCACAACAATGCCCGGTGGGGTGATCGCACTGCATCATTGTATCCCATAGTATTTTACAATTCTCCTTCTTCGTGACTCCAGAAGGAGTCTGCACATACCACCTCTTTGCTCTTTCAAGGCCGTGATTTCCACAGAGCCCTCAATGGATCATTCTTGCCACATTGTCTTTTGTATCCGCGTTGAGCCAATTTCGGGCGTTCACTAAAGATGTACCATGCCGTTTCACCTTTCTCACCACACATTTTGCATTTTTTATTATTATTATTATTATTATTGTTGTTGTTGTTGTTGTTGTTGTTGCTGTTGTTGTTGTTGTTTTTGTTGTTGTTGCTGTTATGATCATATCAAGGCGGCGAGCTGGCAGAGTTCTCAAAACGCCGGGCAAAATGCTCGGCAGCATTTCGCCCGACCCAACGTTCTGAGTTCAGATCCTGCTAACGTCCACTTTGCCTGTCAACTTTCGGGGTCGATAAATTAAGTATCAGTGAAAAACTGGGGTCGAAACAGTCCACAAGCCCCCTCCCCCAAAATGTCAGGTCTTGTGCAATTATTATTATTATCATTAGTAGTAGTAGTAGTAGTAGTAGTAGTAGTAGTAGTTGTTGTAGTAGTAGTTCATTTCTTTAAACTATTAATAATATCGACACATTTCTCTCTCTCTCTCTCTCTCTCTCTCACTCTCTCTCTCTTCCTCTCTCTCCCTCTATCTCTCTATCTCTCTATCTCTCTCTCTCTCTCTCTCGCACTCACTCACTCTCACTGATACTCCTCTTTCTCACTCCATCTACGTTTTATTGTTCTTACTGCGGGTAAAGGTCTGTCGTCCGAAACGTTACATCGATTTCTCTTTCTGTGAAAG
>NC_068992.1:63003601-63012526 GCF_001194135.2 Octopus bimaculoides
TAAATGTATATTTGCATGATTGTGTATATCTATCTATCGATTTCTCTCTCTCTCTCGCTCTCTCTCTCTCTCTCTCTCTCTCTCTCTCTCTCTCTGCTTATACATATATGTATATGTGTGTGCGTATGTGTATGTGTTTGTGTATGTGTGTGTGTAAATATACATATATACAGCATAGGTATGTATGTGTGTGTGTATAGACATTCGCACATATGGGAAGCATTAAAGGATGTCAGCATTGGTAAGTTGATAAAGCAGTCACGCACACGGTACACATTCATTGTGAGAAAGTGTATGCACACACACACACACACACACACACACACACACACACACACACACTCACACACTCATGTATATATACATACATATATATGTGTGTGTGTGTGTGTGTGTGTGTGTGTGTGTGTGTATTATATATGTTACATAATATATATAATATAGACATGATATAATATACATATATATATATATAAGCATACATGCATACATATATTTATATACGTATATATATATATATATATATATATATATATATATATATATATATATATATATATATATATATATATATATATATATATATACATACAAACACACACACACACACACACACGTATCTGGTTTTGTATATGGCTGTGGAATTTTGGAATTCTACAGAAATATAGTTTTTGCAACAAGACAATTAATTATTCAACCTCATTCACTTGCCGAAGCGTTCTTGGTATTCCTGTTCCTCGTAGTCTACCTTCAGTTATCTGTATATATATCTATGCTGGAATGCTAACTTCACTCATATCAAGTTCACCCTAACGTGAAAACGAAGTAAAGAATTCATGTAAAGTAGGGCACCTGGTGTGAGGGCTTTTGTTGTCATGTTTTTGTGCCAAAATATCCGAGACAGCATCCAAAAATAGGCCACCAACTCATTCGTACAGAGCATTTTTTTTTTCAAGCAAATTCCTGTCTCTGATCTTCTGTTTCTGTATCTTCTCACTCTGCTTTATTATACGTTTCTATGTTGGTCGATGCTTTTAAGAGCTAGCTGGTCTTGTCCTGTTTCTCTAAAGTTCCATACGGTTCACTCTTTTCGTTTCGTATCTCATTTTCGTTTCGTTTATGCAAATTAGCAAAGGCATGTGTCCAGTAATTTTTGCATGTGTCTGTTGTCAGCAGGAGGTAGGTTGACGTGTATCCACAGTTGACCAGTTGCCCTCTTGTTTTCCGATTGTCTTTTCCTCAATGGCATGTCACTTTTACAGGATTATGGATATCTTAAGATTGCCTTCCCTTTTCATTGCCACTAAGAGAGATCATATTTGTTTGTGCGTTATTTTATATACCTTTATAAGCCTTCATATTAACATGATTATAAATATTTATATATATACATATGTATATATCAAAGGAATGTGCTATAATACTATTCCACATATACAAAAACAGCCATACCAACAATTCAACATACCTCCATCATCAGCTGCCCCACGGATATCATTATGGTTTCGATACCTGGGCAGTACTATTTAATCCGGTGGTGTCAACAACACTAAAATAAGTGTTGTTTGGGAACAAAGATACCTAAGAAACCACAACTTTGAAATACATTTACTTTATGTACAGCCGTATCGGTAAATAAATTCAATAAGTAAATTACAACCAACTCCTAAATACATAACTAAACAGCGACCAATTCAAGTCATACAAAAGTTATAATCCCTACCGTTTTCGATAGTATAATATAAAAGTGAAAGCTTAATAACCACATTCATTCAATCAATCCATTTATAGGCGGTCTTCCATAGTTACTACTATAATAAAAGTTAAAGCTTTATACAAATCTCTCCAAAACAAAACAAACACGATTGAAATTATTTAGAAACTAATAAAAGTACTTGTAATTAACTATTATTATAAAACCTCGCTATGTTTAAAGCTAATTAAAACTAATTAAAACTATTTAAAAGATAATATAACTACAAGTATTAACACTTACGAGTTTTATAAGACACGCGGTTCCATCACCAAGAATTTGAAGGATCGACTTAAATATTGATGACGTAGTGCGTAATTACTACTTCCTCAATTGTCTCAAACAATATTGGTGACGTAGTAAGCAAATAACTCGAATCGTAAACCTTCCAAATCCTTACAAATATTTGCTAAGTTGAAGACTAGATATTACGCAATATTTATTTAAAATTTCAAGTTTCCCACCCAAACAGCGAGTAAACGTTTTAAACAATTTACCATATTTATAACCTTGTTTTACTAAATCTCTTAACAGTCTATTTATTCTTTCCAAAGATTTATTAGCATTATTAATAATAGAACTATATCTAACAATTTCCCCTGAAAAAACACCCTAACCAATAAAAGAAGGAATTTTACTACTGAACCATGGCATCGAAGCCACAGGGAAACCAAGATCTTCTGTTTTATAATAAATGTCAGTAAATATTTCATTATTATCCTTAATTACTAGATTGACATCTAAATAATTAATATCACTTATTTCTGGTGGCCTTATGCTCACTAGGGTATACTTTCCTGAGTAAAAATTCAAAGAAACCATAATTAGGCATAAATATATCATCGATGTATCTGCAGCATCCTTCAACTTGTTTAAGCAAGCTCATCTTTTTCCTAGCACATAGGTCTTTAAGAAAAAGGAACTCGCATGACGACAGCGATGATGGTGAGAAAGTGGAAGAGGAGGGGTACGAGCAGGATATTGAAGACGTATCTAGTAATCTAGACTTAAACAACATCCGACCTAAACATGAGAAAAAACCCGAAATAGACGCGTAATTTGAGACCAGCTGGAGCCGCAAGTACCTTCAATGTTTTCAAAACACTTCTCTTCAATTACTTCGTCTCTGCCTCTGATGTTCCTCACCACCACCTCCACCAACCGCGATCTCTACAGCCCTTTAAACAGACCACCCGTATAAACAGTGTTCTTTTTGCTACCCAGCTAACAAACGCGGTAGCACACCTGGCGTAATAGGACTTTTTACAACAGTGTAAACACGTAAGACGCCTCTTAACGCCCACGTTCTGTTTCCTTGTCTCAAAGTTGTATGTATGCATTTATGTATGTATATACGTATTTATGTGTGTGTATATATATTATATATATATATTGTGTGTGTGTGTGTGTGTGTGTGTGTGTGTGTGTGTGTGTGTGTGTGTGTGTGTGTGTGTGTGTGTGTGTGTGTGTGTGTGTGTGTGTGTTTGTGCGTGTGTTTATAAAGTAGTAAAAATGAGAGACAGAGAGAGGCAGAAAAAAGGAAAATGTCCCTTGCATTTGAAAACTATCAGTTGATCGCTGAGGTCGATGTAATTGTTTTACTCCTGCCCGTGACCTGGATAGCCCTTTGTCAAAATTTGAAATCAGTATAACAATCACCAGAATGAAGGGGCCAAAGACAGGCACTTTCCTCTTTGGCCAAGCCTTCATCAACGTTTTCAAGTTTCACGTGAAAAGAAAAATGAAAGTGGAGAGATTGTTAGTGTTCTGCCCCGACCGCCAGCAATTTTGTTAAAAGGTAGGTGAAATTTGCAAGACTGGCCCGAGCGAATGGGCCCAGTCTAAGCATGCGCCTGGAAACAAATTGTTTCTTACCCAGGTGATGAAGACTGTCCTGGAATTGTAGGATTTCTAGGAACAGTTCCAAGAAGTCTCCCTCTTTTGGAGAATTTCTTTGTTATAATGCCTTGCTTTCATTCTTTACACCACTTTCGTGTAACACCACATTCTATTTGTCCCGTGCCGTCGACTATGTTTTCTTAGTGTAAACCCTTAGTGGTTAATAAAGAAATAATAATTATTATTATTATTTTCTTTTACACAAGTTTTGTTGCTACTCCTGGAGTCTTGCATGCGTAGCGGTTTACTACCTACAGCCTACGGGACCGTGATATTCGTTCTTTTAAGCTATTTAATACTTTCCTGGTTATTGTGGCCGTGCCATGGAGGCAAACCTTTTGTAACAGTTCTACTGGGCACTCTATTCCAATTTCCTTTATACTCCTCTTGATGCCTTTTAATACTGTCCCCAAGGACCCAACAATAATTGGCACTATCTTCACCTTCTTCATTTTCCATAGCCGGGCAATTTCGTACTTAAGAGTGCTGTATCTATCTATCTATCTATCTTTTCGCCTTCCTCATTGACTATTCGTGGGTCAAAGGATCATGCAATATCAACTATATAGTATATTATTATTATCATTATTATCATTATTATTATTATTATTATTATTATTATGGCCTATTGAGTTTTATCTGATCGGACATTGTTCGGACGTAAAATAATACATGCATGATTTGTGTGTGTGTGTGGTGTGTGTGTGTGTGTGTGTGTGTGTGTGTGTGTGTGTGTGTGTGTGTGTGTGTGTGTGTGTGTGTGTGTGTGTGTAGTTCTTCCCTTCTTTTTTTTAATACCTTAATGAGAATGGTTGCTGAAATAACCTTCACTGACTCGGTACTGAGAAAAACTTGTTATATCATTGATGCACAATCTTTATGATTTCTTTCCGTTTTCTTATTATTTTAACGGCTAATTCAGAAATATTTGACTACTATTTCTAGCATACTTCCTCGTTGGCTCGCGGATATTTGTAATTATGTAGTCTTGTGCCAAACTTAGAAACTAATATCAAATATTCTGTTTAATAATGGTGGTCAGCTTCCTCTACTGTTTCCTTTCTCGTCGTACTTTCGTCTTTATTAATTCGTGTTTTGACCACAAGCTTGGTTGTAATCCGACGGCAAAATGATCAAACATGGCTACTGCTACCTCTATTATGTTTATCAAGACCAGCCAGCAAGCCAGCCAGCCAGCCAGCCAGCCAGATATGCTTGTTCGAAGCCACACTCGAACAAACAACAAACAATCAACAGCTTGAACGCCAAAATCAACCACACAAACATCAGAAGTATAAGTTTTGACTATGATGATGATGGTGATGATGATGATGATGATGATGATGATGATGATGATGATGATGCGACGATGACGACGACGTCGACGAAGAAGAAGAAGAAGAAGAAGAAGAAGAAGAAGAAGAAGAAGAAGAAGAAGAAGAAGAAGAAGGATTTATGGAGGCGCAGAAATAAAAGGAGTAAAATTAATAATAATAATAATAATAATAATAATAATAATAATAATAATAATAATAATAGTTAGCAGAGAAGGAATATGGTATAAATACAAACAACCCTAAAGGAAGTTGGCATCTAATTAGAAAAGAAGTGAAATTAACAGAACAACAGTTTCGACTGGGTTTTACGATTTATATTGGATAATATTGAATGTTGAAGTAAATTAATTTTTGGTGGGTGCCTTCTCCATTGTTTCACTTACATCCCACCATTTATTTCTTCTTCTTCCCTATCTCACTCCCACCTCTCTCTCTCTCTCTCTCTCTCTCTCTCTCCCTCTCTCTCTCTCTCTCTCTCTTTCTCTTATGAAGACGCACTAAGCTCGGCAACACACACACAGACATTTTGCTCAAGCATATATTACCATACACACATGGATGCATCTACACACAATCTCTCCTTCTGTTCTCAAGGATTTTCCTATTCTCGCTTTCTCTTTCTTTCTCTCTCTTTCTCTTTGTGTTTCTCTTTCTCACTTTCACTGACTACCTCTCTCTTCTGTATGGGCATGCATATACATCGAAATGTAAACACACACACACACATTATATATATGTATGTATGTATGTATGTATGTATGTATGTATATATGTATGTATGCATACATTGGCTCACAAATTCTTTCTCGCTTTCTGCCTTTCGCACAAATTCAAACACACAGATATGCATATATATGCATACATTCGCATACAATCATATACTCATACTAGCATGATCAACGTTAACATACATACAAACAAATATACATACATACACACATACATACATACGCCTAAACTTTTGAAGTGTATATTGTAGAATAAGTGAAAGAGAAAGAGAGTGTGTGGGTGTGTGGTTAAAAAGGAGGGGGTTGGAGTAAGATAAAATGATCAGAAAAGTTGTGTGAGATTTAGAGAGAGAGGGGGAGTAGTGATTAGAAGAAGAAGAAGAAGAAGAAGAAGAAGAAGAAGAAGAAGAAGAAGAAGAAGAAGAAGAAGAAGAAGAAGAAGAAGAGGATTTAGTGAGAGGGAGAGAAAGGAAAGAATTGAAGAATTCTGAAGAAATGTCAAATTCTTATGGAATAAAATAAAATTTCAAATTATAAACAAGAGCAGCGTTGGTGACATTTCTTTTTCTTTCGTTTGTTTCAGTCATTTGACTGCGGCCATGCTGGGGCACAGCCTTTAGTCGAGCAAATCGACCCCAGGATTTATTTTTTTGTAAGTCTAGTATGTTCTCTTTGTGTCTCTTTTTCTCACTTTCACCGACTACCTCTCTCTTCTGTATTGGCATGCATATACATCGAAATGTAAACACACACACACATTATATATATGTATGTATCGGTCTTTTTTCCCGAACTGCTAAGTTACGGGGGTCGTAAACACTCCAACATCGGTTGTCAAGCGATGTTGGGGGGGACAAACTCAAGCATATATATACGACGGGCTTCTTTCAGTTTCCGTCAACAAAATCTACTCACAAGGCTTTAGTCGGCCCTAGGCTATAGTAGAAGACACTTGCACAAAGTGCCACGCAATGGGACTGAACCCGGAACCATGTGGTTTATAAGCAAGCTACTTACCACACAGCCACTCCTCCGCCAATTGGTGATATCTCACAATAATATGAAATAGTTTTAAATTATCTCCAGCAAAATTCTTATATAATATGCAGTCATTTCATTTCTTTTGCTTTTCTTTTAAACTAATCAAGATGGAAATTTAAAGCAATAAAACAAAGTTGACAACTGCGGGACTTGAACTCAAAACGTAAAGATTCGGAACCAACGCCGCTACTCATTTTGTCCGGCATGCTAACGATACTGCCAAATCGCCACTTTTAGTATATAAATAATAATAATAATTGTTTTAAATCTTTGCCACAAGGGCAACTCGAGGGAGAGGATTAAGTCGATTGCATCGACCCCAGTGCGTAGCTGGTACTTATTTAATCGACCCCGAAAGGATGAAAGGCAAAGTCGACCTCGGCTTATTGGGTCTTGCGTAATGCATTCGACGACTGGATCTGACATACTCTGCGAGGCAAAAATTTGTTTCATCATAGGGGATGGAGATTGCGGCAAGGCATTGTAGTGTGCAGAGAGCAAGTTAAGGTAAGTCAGATATTATCGACTGTATCTTTCTGCATACACGACGGGCTTCCGCACAGTTTCCGTCAACCGAATTGATTCACAAACCATTAGTCGATCCGGAGCTATTGTAAATATCTTACGGAACCAAATGGTTGCGAAGCGAGCTTCGTAAACACACAGTAATACCTGCTCCTAACACTGTCGGACATGTTTCGGCCTTACTGGACGTCTTCAGTGAACTATAGCCATTTTAATGGTTGCTCAAATCGCAATCTACTTACGACATAGTAGGATTATTTGTTTGTTTGTTTTTATATATTCGTGATGACTTTAACTCACTAAATAAATTAAAATAGCCAAAATGGAAAATATCCATTAATTAAGTTCCATTAATTGAAAACAAAAATTCATTACTCCTACTTCTCCTTAGGGTCATAATTTTAATTTATTGAAAAATTTTTCGATTCAATGCATTAAGTATACAAGCTTGCATTTAACTGTGTATTGATCATGCAGAGAGCACCCTTGGGAAATGTTCTATTCAACATTATTTTAATGTCCTTAATCTATGAATGTCCTTCACATACACATAAAAAAATCTATTTATGCTCGTTGTTTTGAGATGGTAGCAACCATTGACTGGACTGTTTCGCTGCTGAGGTTTAATAATGTCAAAACCTGTCTAGAGTTCTCACAGTAGTTGCCAAAGATCAGTTCCATTCACACTGTTCTTGGTATATATATCTTTAGCGTATTAGTTTTCCCCCGGATGAAATTGCAGGAATGTTCTCTCTTGTTTCTTCTGATAATAATTTTCAGTAACGCTGATAACCTCTCATATCTTTTTATCATTGTCTTCTTGTCAAGGTTATCTTTTGATGTTTCTTCTTTCAGTCATTGCGTTGTGGTAATACTGAGGCAACATTCTTAAATTATATTATTTAAAAACTGGTTTGAGTTCGTCAGCAATTTGTTTCTTTTCTTTTTATGTGGTGGGCAGCATACAGATAACTCGAAATTATGAACCGCAGAGTTAATCTCTGCCACTGCGTCTACAGACGACAACATAGAAGATACAATTTCTACATAGACGATAGAATACTTGATTATATCTGCCTTCTTATGTTCAACATTCAACGCGCAAAAGCAATTAACTCTAGCCCCCCAAAAAGTAAAGAAACTGGAAGGTAAACAAGCAATATGAAGGAGAAAACGAACGACATTCCATCACCACGGTATCATTCATTTCCTTAACGACAGAACAAGATAGATTTGGTGGGATTTGAACTCAGAGCAGTTGCAACAAACGGGGTGAAGTAGTCTTGCTGACGAATTAATAAGTTTACTGCCTTGCCGCTTTGTACGGTGGAATAGTATAGCGTTATGTATAAACAGATGCTCGTGGGCAGAGCTTATATACGTAAGAGAGAGAGACAGAGAGATAAAGTGAGAGTAAGAGAGAGAGGTGGTGAGAAAGAGAGAGAGTCGATCTAATAACACATTGGAGAGGAGATAGTCTTTTAACATATACATCAATATCTGGAGTTTCTTAGAAATATATTTTTAAAATACCTGCAAATGCAAAAGAAATAAACACACACAGCTGTATGTATGTATGTGTGTGTGTGTGTGTGTGTGTGTGTGTGTGTGTGTGTGTGTGTGTGTGTGTGTGTGTGTGTGT
>NC_068992.1:63012549-63016264 GCF_001194135.2 Octopus bimaculoides
GTATATATATATATATATATATATATATATATATATATATATTTATCAACAAGCCTTATTAGAAACAGATGCGCAGTCCCCGACTTCTAATGCAGGAAGTTGTTAACGAGCTAAAAACTTGTGTACAGTTTAGTGTATCGGTTGTGTTTCCTCATAATAAATACATTCCCTCTTCATCTCTGCCCCCGTCACCGCCTCTCTCTCTCTCTCTCTCACACAGACACGCACTCACATATACTAATTGCAAGTTTATACACATACTTCTCAATTACAAATGCGTGCGGGCATGAGCGTACAAACACATATATACGTGCACACCCACACGCAAAAGCATATACACATATTATGTACGTGTCGCTATATGTGTGTGTGTGTGTGTATGTGTGTGTGTGTATGTGTGTGTGTGTGTGTGTGTTTGCGTGCGTACGTGTGTGTCTTGAAAGCTTGTGTAAGTTGCAGCCATTATGCATGATTACTAAGGGAGTATGTGTCAGTGTTTGCGTAGGTCACATTGTATGTATTGAAAGGATGTATGGATGGATCCGACATTTGCATGATATATGATAAATAGGTAGGTGTGAGCGCATGCATGTGTGCGCGTTTGTGTGTGTGTGTGTGTGTGCGTGTCTGTGTGTGTGTGTGTGTGTGTGTGTGTGTGTGTGTGTGTGTGTGTGTGTGTGTGTGTGTGTGTGTGTGTGTGTGTGTGTGTGTGTGTGTGTGTGTGGCTACTTATGCAGACAGTGATGGACAACTGAATGCGCGACAAATGTTCATAGATAGATAGATAGATAGATAGATAGATAGATAGATAGACAGATAGACAGTCAGACAGATAGATAGATGATAGATAAACACATATATAGTCACATATACATACATACACGCGTATATATATATATATATATATATATATATATATTCATATATATACATACACACATACATATATATATACATAAACACAGACATATATAGGTATGTGAGTGTGTGTGTGTGTGTGTGTGTGCGTTTATGCGTGTGCGTTTATGCGTGTGCGTGTGTGTTAGGTAAATAAATAGAGAAAGGATAAATAAAAGACGCTATCAACCACACACACACACACACACACACATACACAGGCATGCGCAGACTCAAACAAACACAGATGTGCAAACATAGAGTCACCCAGAAAGAAAGGTGGAGGACGATGTAGAGAAGAAGAGCTTCCAATGAGGCGCTCTAAGTATTCCAGCTAAATGGAAAACTTCTTTTACAAACGGTGTATGCATATTCGTATATGGCTGTCTGCACTCTAAAGCATGGCCAGATGTTTCGACTCTCGTCTCAACTGACAAGACCAACAGACATACGTTAATGATGTCAATGACACACACACACATATGTTCTATCTTTTATCCTTCACTTGTTTCAGTGATTAGACTGCGCCCGTGCTGGAGCACCACCTTGAGGAAATTGTAGACAAAGGGATCTACACCTGTACTTTTTGCGAACTGGCCGAGTGGTTAGTGCGCCGGGCTGAATGCTTAGCAACATTTCGTCCGTCTTTACGTTCTGAGTTCAAATTCTGTCGAAGTCGACTGTACCTTTTATCCTTTCGGCGTTGATAAATTAAAGCACCAGAGAAACACTGGGGTCGGGGTAATCGACTAGTCCCCTCCCCCCAAATTGCAGGCCTTCTGCCTTTAGTAGAAAGCATTATTATTATTATCATTATCATCGTCATCATTTTCTTTAATATCCAAGTTATCAATATCAGCTTCATAATCATCATCATCATCATCATCATCATCATCATCATCACCACCATTATAATCGCTATCATTCTTATTATCATTATCGAAGCAGAGATTATTACTTCAGCTGACCCAGTAGTTTCACAATAACAACTGTCACTCTGTCACGGGGAATTTAATTGCCTATTTTGTGTGACCAGCGTGAAGATGAAATTATTGGTTACTTCGATAAGAAAGAATATTCACAATCTAGAACAGACAGACGGATAGACAGAAAATTAGACGGAGACCGACAGAAACAGGCAGACAGAAATAGACACACTGACAGACAGACAGACAGACAGACAGATAGATAGAACATCGCCTGTTTGCCAGTTCCAGAACGCTAAGTTACAGATCCTACCGTTATTTATTCTATATTGCAATATATGTTTAAAATCTTAGATAGCATATGAAAATTACCTATCGTGCATTGGGAAAAGTTTGGCAGCTACACACACACGAACACGCACACACACACGAACACACACACACATATATATATATATATATATACACACACACGCCTATTGAGTGAAGTAAAATTTAATTGTTTATCCTAAACAATTTTCAATGTTTTTTCTACTCTAGGCACAAGGCCCGAAATTTGGGGGGAGGCGGCCAGTCGATTAGATCGACTCTAGTACGCAACTGGTATTTAATTCATCAACCCGAAAGGATGAAAGGCAAATTCGACCTCGGTGGAATTTGAACTCAGAACGTAAAGACAGACGAAACACCGCTAAGCATTTCACCTGGCGTGATAACGCTTCTGCCAGCTCACCGCCTTAAGCGATTCTAAATGTTGCCTATCAACTGATATGGTTCGCCAGATCTGGAATGTATCAGAGTGCCTACAATGCACCCGCCCAGATTTTAAATCCCTATTCCTTTACGCTATGTTACTATTTGTGTATGTCATAATCCTTTCTACCATATGCGCAAGGCCTGAAATTTGGAGGCAGGGTATAGTTGTTTACATCGATCCCAGTACTCAACTGGTACCTGAAAGAACGAAAGGCAATGTCGACCTCGGCGGAATTTGAACTCAGAACATGTAGACGGACGAAATGTTGTTAAGCATTTCGCCCGGCGTGCTAACGAGTCTGCCAGCTCATCGCCCTGTCTATATCATAATCTTTTCTACTAAAGGCACAAGGCCTCAAATTTGGAGGGAAAGGACCAGTCGATTACATCGTTCCAATATATCACTGGTACTTAATTCAACCCGAAGGCTAAGTTGACCTCGGCGGAATTTGAACACAAAACGTAGCGACGGGCGAAATACCGGCGTACTAACGATTCTTTTCTACGAGGCCCGAGATTTTGGGGGGAGGGGCCAGTCGACTAGATCGGCCCCAGCACGCAACTAGTACTTTATTTATCGACCCAGAAAGGATAAAAAGCGAAGTAGACCTCGAAGGAATTTAAATTCTATTACAAACATTTAAAAGTTCCATCTATTCTGATTATATGCTAATGAGGTAATATTAGTTAACTATAAACGTGGTAGGCGCAATGTTTTAATTTCTCGTGTGGCTGGTATGTAATTCTATAATTTGTATTTCTGTATTTGTGTTTTTGCATTGTATGAAAACATCCTGATGAGGGGAGTGTCAGTTTTTAAAATATGAAATATATCATTTTACTTGGCACGTCTCTGAAATGGCCCGTATATATATATATTTAAATACAGTGGACATTTAAACACATCAAAGATGCCCATAATAGGATTAGGGTGGGCAGTTTTGACTGCTCCTTCTAGTGGGTTAGATGTCCTGTTATGGGCATCTCTGATGTGTTTTAACGTACACTGTATTTAAATGAATAATATATAGTATATTGACTATTTTTTTCTTCTCGCTAGACCACTGGTAGCAAATGGAATTTCAAAAATTTCTTTTGCTACCCTGAGATTTATTAATTATATATATATATATATA
>NC_068992.1:63016788-63019097 GCF_001194135.2 Octopus bimaculoides
ATATATATATATATATAAAAATATATATATATATATATATGCATACATATATACGTATATGTTCACATATATATCTTTATATGTATGCATATAAATGCGTATACATAGTTATATGTGTATGAGAGGTGCTTATTATCTGGAAGACCAAAAGAGTATCGGGTAACTCTAAGTGCCATGGACAGACCGTAGTTAGACTCTTGCTGCGATAATGATACGAGTGTAGAGTCTAATCTGGGTCTTGTATTAGCATGCATATATGTATTAGACAAACACACACACACACACACACACATACACTCACAAACACACACACAAACAAACATCTTATTACAACCGTTCTATTATTTTGTGAAACAAAGACCGCTCAAGAAATTGTAGAAGTAGGAAACGAAAATGTAACATGGGCAGGCAAAACGAAAGAGACCGAAATATCATATTATCTGTATGGGCATTTAAACTGGCCATTGTATGCATGAATATAAATGTGTTTTTCATTTTCATAAGCGGCTGTTTATGATTTATCGGTGCAGATGTTTTAAACGACGGCTTCGGTAGCCATTACGCTTACTGTCACGTTAGCATATTAGCGTGAAGAGAGTTGCTTTAATACATTAATACATCGTTGTAGTCATTCACACGTTTAATTAATTAAGCTAAAGATGCTTAATTGATGCTTGGAAGGGCAAGACACAACCATAAATATATTTAAATCGTTATTTTACAAGATGAAATAACAATTTCGCTGACAGATGGCGCTGTAATATTAATTTCTCAGTGAAAGATGAAACAAAACGATTTAATCAGGAAACAATTTAATATCTCACCGAAGTGATACCGTTATATAATTAATTATTCAGTATGTGTGTGCGTGCTTTGCCAGTGTGTGTGTGTGTGTGTGTGTGTGTGTGTGTGTGTGTGTGTGTGTGTGTGTGTGTGTGTGTGTGTGTGTGTGTGTGTGTATCTGTGCATCGGTGGATGTGTCCCTGCATGTGTATAAAAAAACATTGTGCGTACGTTCGTATAGATGTGTATATATATACGATAAAGACACACATACCTACATACATCCGTACATATATCACGTGATCACGGGACCGAACAGGCTATCAGATGTTTTGCATTGTTTTATCCTCCGAATGAAGCCGCTCCGCTCGCTAGGCGAGCAGGCCAACATTCCCCACCGCACCCGCCACCCAAAAGGGGACTGGAGCAACGTGAAATGAGGTGTTTTGCTGATGAACACAACGCGTCGTCCAGTCAGGGAATCGAAGCTACCATCTAGCGATCGTGAGTGTGCAATCATACATATATTAGATAGATAGCAATGCATACATACATAAAAAGGTAAAATATGGCCCGTACCTAAGGTGCGGGGATTTGGAGAGATTTTCCAAATTAGCAAAAATATTGGATCCTTCAGATTTGGCGGGTGCCACTTTTTATTTATGTGTTATGCAGCGTGTTTGCTACCGAAACACTTTAAAACTTCGTATACTTGTATATTTTGTCTTGTAGAACAGAGAGAAATTTTTATATTCGAAGTTATTTCATGTTAAAAGTTGTCGTATTTCGATAATTTCAACCAATCACTGACGTCTATTGAGGTGAAAACAATTACTGCTATGGATATTCAAAAAAACGTTGTGCGGTGTAATGGGATCTTTTCTCTTGAATAAAATTAGTGCCATTGTTTGTCAACAACAACTATCGGTAGTACTGTTATTTATGACATCGTTCGTGCATTTGTACTGGTTTTAGCTTGAGTGTGTGTATGTGTGCGTGTGTGTGTGTAAAAAAGAAAGAGAGCGAATCTATTTCTCCATAGATAGACAAAAAGAACAGCCTTAATCGATTATCGAACCGTACTGCATTCCCATCAGAAGTATTTATATCACGTGACCAATACTAGAGAAACAAGTAACCAATCAGCTTGTTCCTGTCTTTAGGTAAAACAAAATACGGGAGGATCAGTTAACTATGATTTTATTCCACATATTTCTCTCTCACATCACACACTTATTGCAGCAGTCCATCAATTTTTCTAAGCCCTGTAAAGGAAGTCGGAATGTTTGGACTCTAACTAGGGCTTTCGCGATACCCTCAAAGTTAGGAATATTTCAACAACCCCTCGTATACACACACACACAGACGCCTACACATACACACACATATACATATATATACATACATATATGTGTATATAATAGTGTTTATATATGTATGTATATGCATATATATGTTTATATATATATATATATATATATATGCATGTGTGCATGTATATATATATATATATATATATATATATA
>NC_068992.1:63019389-63020471 GCF_001194135.2 Octopus bimaculoides
AAAACTCCGAGTTTAGGATGCCAGGGCGGAAACCGACACCGCCATCTCTTCAGTTATCTGGCCATTGAAAATTCCTATGAAAATGACCGTTAAACAAAGGGAAATTACTGTAATTTCTTCCTCTCGGCACTGCTTCCTGTCCGCCTTCTGCTTCCTAGAGCTAGATAGCAGTAGTATTATTCCCTTCATGGGACTGTCACATTAAGTTGATAGCATACACACGCACACGCACACACACACTCGCACGCACACGCACGACGGGATCTCGCAAACTTTTCGTCTAGCAAATTCAGTCGCAAGTTACAGGTTGACCCAGGGCTATAACAGAAGGCATTTGCCCAACGTGCTGCGCAGTGGAACTTAACCCGAAATCACGTGTTTGCCAGGCGAACCTCTGATCCACACAGACATGAGTGAATTTAATATAGATCGGTGTGTGAATGTTTATTTACATATACACATTCATACTTTTATTCATAAACATATCCATGCGCAGGTCTAACATATTTATATATGCATCTGTTATCTTTGCGCACGTGCGTGTGCATATACACGTCCGTATGTACGTCGTGTTTACTTGTGTCTGTTCTAAGTATTTGTGTTCCTACGTGTTTTATCAGCTTTTTATCTTTTCGTATCCATTAAGATTCCGTCTTGCATAACTTTTCTTTATCCTTTTTCTCTTTATTCATATTGTTTTTATATTTCGTTGTTTTTATTGAAGTCACTATCGGTGTTGATGTGGTCTTTGTTGATGTGGTCTTGGTGGTGGTGGTGGTGGTGGTTGTTCACCGCTTTCTTACAATGTCCGCTGGCTACACTCGTCGCCCCGTATGCAAAGGCGGATTGGTAGAACCATTAGATTATCACATGCTGAGCATTTAGGTTTTTAGTTCAAATCTCATCGAGGCCTCTTTTCCCATAGATTTCTCTGCGTCGACAAAACAATCTCCCAGTCAGTCACAAATTAGGGTCGATATAACTGACCATAATCTTTCCCCAAAATTTCTGGTCATGTATCTATATCCGAGATTATGATTTTTTGTTTGCTTGTTTGTTTGTTTTTTTTTTTGGGGGGGGGG
>NC_068992.1:63020481-63022395 GCF_001194135.2 Octopus bimaculoides
GGGGGGATTTTTTGTGGTGGGGTTGTTTTGCAGAATCGGTAGAGCATCATAGACATGTTTTGCGTTATTACTTCTAGCTCTTTACATTCAGGATTCAAATCTCGCCAATGTCAGCTTTGCATTAGATGTCACTGGGTCGATAAAATATATCAATCACTTTCTGTAGTTGATATAATTGACTTTCTCCCCCCACTCCGAATTTCTGGTTTTATGGCAATAACATATCCATTCACTCATAATGTGTTCAAGCAGATTCAAACGTGAATATCGGGTCACTGATGTTTCTCCTCATCATAGAGCACCTTCTCACTTTAAACGATGTGTATTCTTAACACACTCTGTTCACCATTATAAAGAAAGTGAAAATATCGCGGTGTTTCGACCTCGTTGAGTATCTCCTCAGTCAACGTTACCCCACCGGATCGGGGAATCTCACAAGAGCAGAGCATATTAACAATGAAATAAACAAACAAGTTATTGTTTGAATTCTCACTTTTCTGCCAGCACCCCATGAATTATCTTTTTGGTAGACATCACTATTCATCAACAAATAATTTGTGTGCTGACTTCTATAAAATGTTCATGTTTTCGGGAGATGTATCGGTCCAGCAGGATAGTCTTACTTCAGGAGACACAAAATGAGGTTAAAATACTGCGGTAACTCAACGTCCCCGCGCACTGGTTAATCGCGTGTTATAAACACGCATCGGTGAAAGGGACGAGGTGTTCTCCGATGACGAAAAACAAAAGCGATCAGATATTATACGGCAGGCTGAGTAAGAGTTCGTTATTAGCGAAAGAGGTAGTATTAGTTGAAAATAGAATTTTGTGTATCTTATTTAAGGTGGATATACTGTAGAAGACCAGAACATCGTTTCCAACGGTAAAAATGCATTCAATCTCGCCTACTGACTATGTGCGACACAAGTGATTTGTTAATTAATTGCTTTTTTTTCTATATTAGTTTAGGCTAAATTTGTCTAAGCATGCTGTTCATAGTGAAGACTTACTATTGATGATGCTCAAAGAAGCAGAAATTTAGATTTAGCAATGCCATAGGCGCTACTCGACACTTTTCATATGCTATTGGTATAAATCTGTGCTCTTTTAGCAATAAATGTCTATACGAGATGCTTTCTCGAGACGAATGTCGCAGTTTTGTGGTTCTCTACTGCATATCCACGTTAAGTAAGGTATAAAGCATACTATTTCAACTAATATACATAAATGAGTATATGTGAGTGTATGAGTGCGCGCGCGCGCAAGTATGTGTGCGTGCGTGTGTGTGTGTGTGTGTGTTGTAGTGTTGATTTACTAATACGATCAGCAATACACACGCTGCAATGTAGCGTGAGATGAATATCGGGAATTATACATAATCTACTTCGGATTTCCTAGTCGGGCAGTGCAGTGAACGGACGGGTTTGTATCGCGCAGCAACGTCAGGCAGTCGTTTAGGTATAAGCCCGTCTGATTACTGCACTATGTGAACATGAAACTTGAAGTAGATCGCGTATAACTATTGCATTCATTAAATGAAATATATGTGTGCGTGCGTGCGTGTGTGTCTGTCTGTGTGTGAGACTGTGTGTGCATGATGTATGGATGCATTGTTTTTAGTCATTAGATTGCAGTCACGCCATGGAACCGCCTTCATTACATTCATACTATACATCCACAGTAATTTTCCTTAACCAATTATTTAAGGTTATCGATTACTCTCCCAGCTAAGTTACAGTATATAAAGGGCCACAAGACAACATATAGGTAAGCCGTGCGCGTATTCAAACACAAACACACGCACATATACATAAACATACAGATATATATAAATACACATACACATATATATATATATATATGTTTACATATAAATGTGTATGTGTGTGTGTGTGTGTGTATGCATATATATAT
>NC_068992.1:63022760-63023300 GCF_001194135.2 Octopus bimaculoides
TATATATATATATCCGTATGTATCTATAGATGTATATGTTTATATGGAATGTATACGATGTATAGATTTACACAAGCATACACATATATGTGTGTGTGTATATATATATATATATATATATATATATTCATATATGCATGCTTATATATATATATATACAATTTATATACGCATACATATATATGTATGTAAATGCCTGCATATGTATATGTATATATATACCTATATGCACATCTGTCTATCTATTTATATATGTATGCATGCATGTATGTCTGTCTGTCTGTATGTATGTATGTATGTATGTATGTATGTATCTAAAACTGTGTGTCTGTGTGCACGTGCGAGCGTGTGGGAGTGTGTATTTCAGTTTTGAAATGTTTATATTCTCTTCATGTTATGCGAAAACAAGATAAGGATTCTTGTATATGGTCTGATAGCAGAAATCACACAGTGAATTGCTGGTTTCACTCGTAAGATTAACAGACGTATACAGATATACATACAAACATATATATATATATATATATATATATATATATA
>NC_068992.1:63024503-63025699 GCF_001194135.2 Octopus bimaculoides
ATATATATATATATATATATATATATATATATATATATATACACACACATATTTATATATGCATAGTCTCTAAGTCCTTGTAACTAAGCGGAAAAGCTTTCGCTAATGAAATCTAACAACATTGAAACATGCCCTTCTTTTTTTTAACGGTGGTGGCTGCGACAATATTTGCAGTGGTTGTTGGAGTGGTTGCAAGTAATGGTGGTAGTGGTGACATTGATGATGAGGATGGTGATAATGGGGAGGGGGGTCGTGGTGCTTATTGTGCTAATGGCAGTGATAGGGATATTTGTCGTGATGGCGTTAATGGAATATATAGAAAATACTAAAACAAAACAACAACAACAACAAAAAACAGGGACTAGTGACGCCAGAGATAAGGACAGTTTAAAAGTGATATGGGGTTGTGTCCTGTGGAGTGGCGTAGTATCGAAGGGGATGGTCGTTTAATTAATTTCCTCATTTATATTCCATTTGTAAGGTTGTGCTTTAAACTTGGTGGATGGGTGTGAACCAGGGAGATGCTGTGACTGGCTTCGTTTTTGATTTTATTTCACCCTTCCCCACCACCACCTTTTTTTTATCAATACTATTTAGCTAAATCTGGATATTTTCTGTAGAATGTTTGTGGAGATACTGGTTGGTGGGGTGGGGTAAAGTGTGGACGTTATTATCATTGTTGTTGTTGTTGTTGTTGTTGTTGTTGTTGTTTTTGTTGTTATCATAGATTTTGTTGTTTGTTATTTGTTTCATCACACAACTTTATGACTGTTTTGTCGTTATTGTTGACTTTGCAGTTGGCGTAGGTTGCTGTCGTCTTTGTTGGTGTTGTTGCTGCTGCTGCTGTTATGACTATTGATGTTGTTGCTGTTTTGTTGTTGCTGTTTTGTTGCTGCTGTTTTGTTGTTGCTGTTAATCCTGCTGCTGCTGTGGTTGTTCGTGTTGTTGTTGTTGTTGTTGTTGTTGCTGTTGCTGCTGATGATGATGGTCATGCTGTTGATGTTGTTGTTCCTCTGCAGATGTTGCCCTCGTTGCCGTTATTGTTGTTGTTGTTGTTATGATTGATGTTCTTTTTGATTATGTTGTTGTTGTTGTTGTTGTTGTAAGTATCGTTGTCATTGCTTTTCGCCTTGGGGTTGTTGCAGTGGTTGCAGATGGATGCAGGCGGCGGCGGCGGCGGTGGTTGTAGTGGCATG
>NC_068992.1:63026718-63028316 GCF_001194135.2 Octopus bimaculoides
TTTCATCCGTTCGGACTCGATAAAATAAATAAAATAAACTGAACACTGGAGTCGATGTAATCGACTTACCCGCCCCACAAAATTGTCGGCCTTGAGCCTAAATTTGAAATCAATATTTTCCTATCAAATTGAGGCGGTGAGCTGGAAGAATCTTTACCACGCCGGACGAAATGTTTAGCAGCATTTCATCTGTCTTTGCCTTCTGAGTACAAATTCTGAGGAGGTCGGCTTTACACGCTGGGAAAAATTTAATACCAATAATAATAATAATAATAATTATTATTATTATTATTATTATTATTATTATTGTTATTATTATTATTATTATTATAGGAAAACTCACAGCTCATTTTGCTGGGTATGATGAAAAGTGTCACCTGTCCACAGCCAGCAGACTAAGGTGACCCCTGTTTAGTGGTCATGCTTCAAGAACCCTGCGAAGAATTCTCCCAGTACTAAGCAACACTGATTTTTGTAGGTGTTCTACCTTCACACTTGCACCAACCTTTCTCAGCCATGTTGGTTGTTGAAGGCTGATACTTCCAAGTGCACCAATTACTATTGGTATCGCGTTTACTTACTTTATTGACCACGACCTTTAAATTGCTTCAGTTGTTTATTTTTTCTTCTTTCACATCAATCCTGTTGTCACCGGGACATGCTACGTCGATTATCATACATGTTCTTTCTTTTTTATTCACCACAGCAAGATCAGGTTTCCGATGTCTGGTCGGCTGATTGCAATGGATTATTGCATCGCACAAGATTTTGCAATTCTCATTTTCGGTGAATCTTTCTAAACCGTGATTTCCACAGAGTTCCCAATGGATCATTCTTAAAACATTGTCATGGCGTCTTTTGTATTCGCATCGTACCAATTTCGGGCATTCGCTAACGATAAGCCCCTCTCACCACACATTCTGCATTTGTCGCTATCGGTAGTGTTGTCTATTCTGCACTTAATATAGTTAGTCCTTAAGGCTTGTTCCTGAGCTGCACATGAGTTCTTTTGTCTCTATCTTTAGATCACACCTCTTCATCTATAGCCACTGGTCCTCTGTATCTGATTGGCGTTCACATCTCTTGCAAATTGACCGCACATTTTCTTTTCTTTCCATGCTTTTTCTTTTTTTCTTTTTGTTCATTTCTTGTTTAAATTTTTCTTTAGTTACACATTTTTCAATGTTGATGACGCAGGCCTTCTTTGTGTGTTTCAACAATGGCTCCACGGCATATTTTTAAATTATTATTATTTGTACTGGTAGCGTGGCTGTGTGGTCTAGTCTCTTTGGAGGCACTAGTCTCTTTGGAGGCACTAGTCTCTTTGGAGGCGTGTGTTCGAATCCCACTGCTGCCAAGTATAGTTTAAGGCGGTGAGGTGGCAGGAATGTTAGCACGCTAGACGAATTTCTTCGCGGTATTTCGCCCGTCGCTACATTATGAGTTCAAATTCAACCAAGATCGACTTTGTTCCTCATCCTTTCGGTGTCGATAAAATAAGTACCAGTTGAACACTGGGGTCGATGTAATCGACTCCTCCCCACCTCTCCCAAGCTGCCCTTGTAGCATAAATTTGAAATAATAATTATTATCATTAC
>NC_068992.1:63028625-63029385 GCF_001194135.2 Octopus bimaculoides
TAATAATAATAATAATAATAATAATAATAATAATAATAATAATAATAATAATAATAATTTCAGCATCAGTATTATCAAATTCACCATTATTGGAGTATTTCTGATAATCTTTGCTTTATAATCCTTCTTAAAATCACATTCAATCCAGTTATTTTATCCTTCATTCAATTATTTTGTTTTCAGTTTTGAAAATTGGATCAATCTTTTTATTTTTTATTTGTTTTTGTTTTTGTTTTTTTGCTTCTTTTTTTTACCTCTTAATGAAAAAAAAAACACTAACGTTGCTAACATTTTGTTTGATTGATCTTATCTATAAAAAAATAGAAGAAAAATATTCCATTTTTTTTTTGTCTTTTTGTCATCAGCTATGACAATAAGATGTAACGAATAAGATAGTTGCATTGGTTAATCCTTCTTGTCTAAATAAACACCAAAATAAAAGAGAAACAAACCAAACCCAGAAGGAAAATATGCGAAGAAATGTCAGTGGAACTCTCGAGAACAACCATAGAGCTCGTTAACTCATGCCGATGCGCTTCTCTTTCTTGCAGGACATGAATCTCTATAAGTCTGTAAATATAGGAACGTGACCAAGAAGCGAAACGAAACGCAGAAGAACAAATTGACATTTTGTCGATCAGTTCTGGATAAATTGGTATATCAACATCTATGTGTGTGTGTGTATACACGCATACATATATATGTATATATAAACAGATATATATATATATATATATATATATATATATATATATATATA
>NC_068992.1:63035594-63043690 GCF_001194135.2 Octopus bimaculoides
TATATATATGTATATATATATATATATGCATATACATATGCAAATATATTGGCACAGGACATCACGGAACTTAAACAACATGAAATATGAAATACGAAAACATGGAATACAACCTATTTTTGCGAACAATGAAAGAAACAAATGGAAAACAACGCAAGCAACATTAAAAAACGACCCTTCTTAAGTTGTCGGCTGTTTTTTACTCGGATCTCGAGCTATTCACGACAAGATAAGTCTTCGACAAAACAGTTGCTCCTGCAAATCAAATTAAATGAAATTTGGGATTTTGCGGAGGGTCAAAGCTGGTTACAAAAACAGGACAGTAAAAACAAACAGGAAGGGCTGCTCAGCCTAAACTAGGTGAGTTGCAGAACACGGAGGAACAATCTCTGACAGGAGACAGACAAAAATGCGTCTTATCCCTGCGACTGATTAGAAGGACAGAAAGAAACTCAAATTAGGAAAAGAAAGATGGCTCATGGTCACGTGCGAGCAACGAGACAGCAAAGGAGGAAGAGTGATGGAGAGAGACGGACAGATAGAGAACGGCAGATGGGAGAGAAAGAGAGTTAGAGAAAGGATGAGAGAGAAAAGAACGAAAGGGGAGAAGAAGGGATAAGAAGAATTAGAAAAAAGTAGAGAAAGGAAACGAAAGAGGAGATGGCAAGAGAAAAAGATAGAAAAGTGTCGCATCGAAATTATTAAGATAAAACTTACTTAGAATGGACGCGTGGCATTCAATCATATAATAATATAAATAATATATATATATATATATATGTGTGTGTGTGTGTATACATACATATATGTAATACATATATATGTTTATACATATGCATATATGGGCACAGGAGATCGCAGAACGTAAACAACAGGAAATATGAAATACGAAAACCTGGAATACAATATATATATTGTAGAACCTATTAAGACCATTGCCGAGTATTTAATACTCCTGCAAGACCCGCATTAGACTCCAGACGACATGCTTAAGTTGGTGAATGCTGCCATAATCCTCGCCGTCAGTTCATTGTTGGTGTTATAAGGAGTTTTGTTGATCTCTCGCTCAACTGCGCCCAACACATAATAATCAAAGGGGTTGCAGTCTGGGGGGTTAGGTAGCCAGATGTTAGGGGTGATGTGGTCGCAGAAATTATTTGACAGCCACGATTGGGTTCTTCTGCTTGCGTGACATGATGCTGAGGCCAGTTGCCAGATACAGGGTGTTCTAGCAGCCACCCTCTAGACCGAGGACAGTACTACTCACTCCAGGGACTTGATATAGGCCTTCGTGTTGAGTCTGACGCCGCGTGGGACGATGAATGGAGGCATAACGTCGCCATCACATCCAAACACCATGATGTTGACTGGATGTTTGATCTTTATCACTCTCGGTACATGTTTTGGGGACTCGGCAAGCAAACGGTTGTTCTGTGTGTTCACCATCTGATCCTGGCAGAAACTTTTCTCGTCTATGAAAAACCAAAGCATGTTCGATTGGAAGGGATGCTTGAATTTGTCCAAAAGCTTCGTAACGCGGTCTTTTCTCTTGTCCTTGATGGTTTGGGGTAAAATTGTCCCTTCCTCATCTTCTATGAGGAATACCGAATGTCTTCGTGCACTACCTGCCTGATAAGAAAACCATACACCACCATGTTCCTGGATCTCCATGGCCTGGATCTCACCAACAAATTCAGGAGTTCTTTCCGAATCCTAGCACTGCCTCCTAGATTGACATCCAAACACTCTGAAATGTTCGTATTGGAGCAGTACATTTCGTATCCAAATTTCTGGCAGTGTGAATTGCGCCATGGTGCTGTTTTTCTCACAGACGATGACCCTACCATACTTTGTAGTGGACAAAATCAAAAACAAACAATGGAAAACGTGAAATTAAAACTACAAAATGGTGACGAGTTACCTGTCGCACCCTCTACACCCCCCTACACACACGCTCGTTTACCATTTTGTTACCATATTTCCGTTGGAATGCACCGCCTTTGTTTCATTTAATTTCGAAAATATTCACGAATTTAATGAAATAACTTATTATTTAGCTGGTGCTTTGAACGTCAATTAATAAGAAATTTTAATGGCGTGTTTTAATCTGGATTACATTAACTCGTTTATTACCAAATATCTGTTGAAATTCACTGACTCGCTTTTTATTAATTTCGAAAATAATGAAGAATTTAGTAACATAACTTATCAAGCTGGTGCTTGGAATATAAATTTACAGGAAATTTTGTTGGAATTTTTTAATTTAGATTACTTCACAACAGCATGTTTGTGTTAAAGAGAAAGGGCGTTGTGAGGCAGACTGGTACGGAAAAGGTTACAACAATTTTAATAAGGAACATTTGTTAACACACACCCATACACAGACATAAACATATACATACGCACACGCACACACAAAAACAGCCAATTGCATACACACCTTGTTTCTGGTGCAGTTACGTTGCTACATGACGACCAATGAATTCGAGATTCAGAATAATGTGCTCATAGAATGTCCGTGAATGGTATCTTGCTGTCTTCTTTACTACGAGACACCATCTTCTTGGCTAAAGAGAGAAAAAAAAAGAAACAAAGGCGGGTAAGAAAGATTGAAAGAGAGGGAAAGGGAGGGATAGATAGAGAATTAGAAGACACTTGCCCACGCAACGGGAGAGAACGCGAAACCATGTGATTGAAAAGGAAGCTTTTTACTACACGTTCATTTCAGCGCCTTTACCAATTCCTAATCCCGGGGCAAATTTGAAACAAATTCAACTTGTTTTTATTCTGTTTGTGTGTGTGTGTGTGTTCTTTTTTTATATTCTTTTTTTGCTTTGTTACTAATTAACAGAGCGTATTATGCTATGAAAGCAATTCAAGGGGGAAAACAACTGGCAAATCCTCAACTGCCGCCAGATAGCAGCACCAGTCGTACGCTTTGTTCTCCGTTATGACTTGAATGGTGTCTGATACTTGATGCTTAGAGAATAACATTCTTTTCGGTGGTAAGTTCGTTAAGTTTGGTCAACGGTATCATTAGACTGTGATAAAAATCTAATAACATCCGAACACAAACTCTATTATCTTTCATGTCCGACATCTGTTTTGTTAGGGGTCACGCTTAGTTTGACCTTAATTAAACACGATCAATGTATTATAAAGGGATTTGGGCAACTGTACATACGTGTCTGTGTATATACATGTGAATGTGCATGTGCAAGTATGCATGTGCAAGTATGCATGTGCACGTGTGATCGTTTGCGTGTACATATACGGATAATGTGCGTGTGCATGTATATATATATATATATATATATATATATATACATACACACACACACAAATTTATACATATATAAAATCGAAAGAAAAGGCTGGAGGAATCATGTTTCCATATGTAAATGTTTGTTTTTGTTTTCCTGTTTGTGACCGATTCTCTGAATGCGCATATTATAATAATATATAAAAGTATATGTATACACAACCATATATGTGTGTATATATATTTGTGTGTGTGTGTGTATATGTATATTTATGCACACACATATATGAATATTATATAATATTTACAATTTGTATATGTATATATATATGTATGTGTACACATATACATATTATATATATACATATACGTATATATATGCATATGTGAATGTGTGTGTATGTATATATATGCATGTATATTTATGGAAACATGTATCTTATACAAGATTTACATTTCGTATATGTATATATAATATGTATATTTATGTATGTGTGTGTGTATTTATATATGCATATATGAATGTGTGTATGTATATATGTATGTATGTATGTATATTTATGCACACATATACGAATATTATATATTTACATTTTATGTATGCGTATATATAAGTATATATATATATATATATATATATTTATATATATATATATATATGCATGTATATATGTATATATATGTATATTTATATATATACACACACATATATATGTGTATGTATATATATATATATGCATATGCATGTATGTGTTTATGTATGCATATATGAATGAGTGTGTGCGTGTGTGTGTGTGTGTGTGTGCGTGCGTTTTGGTAGGTAAGTGCATATCTACCTTAACATAATGCAATTTTGACGACTGAAAATTTATCAAAACACAATTACAGAATTTCTTTTGGGGCATTTTGCGCTTTGTTGTATTTTAGCTCCCAAGAAGCACAGTTACTAACACCCATGCCAAAACTGCCACCACCATCGCCATCACCATCGCCATCAATATTATTATCATTATAGTCTTTATGACCACTGACACTGCCACTACGACCACCACCACCAATAACAACAACAACAACAACAACTACAACACCACCACCGCCACCACCAATGTCAATCCTCCTCATTAAAACTATCATCAATATAACCATCACTGTTACTACTACTACTACTACTACTACTACTTCTACTACTACTACTACTACTACTAATGCTGTTGCTGCCTTCAAATGGGAACATGACGCTGATGGTGGTGTTGATGATGTTGATGACGACGGCAATGACGATGACGATGATGATGGTGATGGCTTGTGATGATGACCACGACGATGATGTTCATGATGACGATGATGGAAGTCGACGTTGCCATGGCTAAGCGTGATGAATGTAGTACATAGATGTGAAGGTGTTAGTAGTAGTAGTAGTAGTAGTAGTAGTAGTAGTAGTAGTAGTAGTAGCGCCCTTCGGAAACTTAAGAATGATTTAGGTTTAATTGTTACTCTCTCACCTTTTTTTTTTCCTTTTACGTTTCTTTCCCGATGTCCATGTTATACGAAAAGCCGCCATTACCATCTGTTTCAATCGGCCATTTTGCTTTGTGGGTTTTCGAGCGCTGGCGGCCATTTTACATAATAATATAGGCGAGAACAATAGCGCATTGTTTTAGTTGGTCATCTGATTAGATAGGAGGGTGGGGCGAGGATGAGAAAGCGATAAGTGGAGATGATATGAAGGAAAGAATGGGGTTTGAAAGAAACAAACTGAAGGAGATGCGTAGAAAGGAAAGGAGAAGAGAAAAAGTAAGAAAGAGGAAAGAGATAAGGGAAAAGAAAGAAAGAAAGAAAGAAAGAAAGAAAGAAAGAAAGAAAGATTGGAAGAAAGGAAAGAAGGAAAGAAAGAAAGAAAGTCAAAGAAAGAAAGGAAGAGAAGGAGGAAGAAAAAGTAAGGAAGACAGGTCTGAGATGAATGAAAGAAAGGGCGAAGAAAAGAAGAAAGTATGGGTGAGTGAACGGAAGTGGTAATGTATAATGACGATGAATGGTGCACGGTAAGGTAGAAGTGAGAGAGAAATATAATGAGTGTACAACGGAGGAGTTGGAGGAGGAGGAGCAGCAGCAGTAGGATACAATATTGAATAGAGATTGTTAGAATGGTCGGAGGAGCGTAGATGAGCGTAAAGGTAGAAGTGGGAGGGACAGAGCTTGAGGGATTATGTGCGCATGATTTTATATAAAGGCTAAATTAAACGTCATTAAATTTTGTGGTGGTGGTGGTGGTGGTGGTGGTGTGGGGTGTATAAAAACTAATTAAAGCGAGTCCAGTATGGAGCTGGTGCATATTCTAACGACCCCAGAAGGATGAAATACACAAAGCTATGTGTGTGTGCATTTGTTTGTGTGAGCGTGTGTGTGTGTGTGTCAGTAGGTATGTATGTGTGTATGTATTTATGTATATACGTATTTGCTTGTGTGTACGAATGTACGAGTTAAAGCAAAAGTACTCGGTGCCTTGTGTAGAGTTTTTTATTAATAGGTGGGCATCACAGGGGCATAACTCAGAGTTTCTTATGTACAAAGGAATGTGTCTAAAGATGATAACACCTTGATAAATGGAAAATTCGCTGTATTTGTTTTGAAAGTTGGCTCCTTAATGGTTGTTTGTAAGTTCGCTGTCGGTTAGACATGCCAGATCACGAGATAAAAATTACGGTAAAAAGCTTCTAAAGCTTTTCAACAGGGACATGCCGCCTGGGTAGGCAAGGTAGGCCGTGCCTACCCTGAATAAAATAGATCGATAGTAACATTTTCCTTTTATGACAAAATATTCCCCTAATTCAATAAAATTATGAAAGTATCTTAGTCCGTTATAGATTAGGTAGGCATAATTCATCCTTGCCTTTCAATCTCAGTATTAAAGCTACGCATAAAACTGCTGTAGTACACATGCTGTGTACACTCCTACAACACCATTTTCTTTATGTGCTATAAAGGCAGAAGTAAATCTGCCTCCAACTCAGTCGCGCGCCTGTTTCGTTTATTTTTTGCTTTTTTTTACCACATAAACGTCACCAACTGCCTACCCTGAGTAGTTACTCACGGCACGAGCCTGCTTTTAAAGTATGAGGTTCTCATAGAAGTAATTGAGTAATTCTGTCGATATTAACTTTCCTTCACAAGGGAGTTAAGTCTTATGGTTCTTACAGGTCGGTATTTCGAATCGGTTGAAGGTGATCCAGAAAAATGCTTGCAGTTAGGATGTATTCTTTCACAAACAGGCAAAATCTTCAATTACCTGATGCACTGGAGTAGGATGGGGTTCTGTGGAGCAATCAAGCCCTCCGTCTCTGAGCATCCATATAAAAATGGGATAGGGAAGAGGAACTTAGACTGCGCTTGAACCTATATATAGATGAGTGAATCTTCATCGAGACTAACGTTTCCCTAAAACAGCCCCTAGTTTAAGGCTTCTAGTGCAGAGAGTAGCCTTATCGAAAATTTCACTTTTAAAGAATATATTTGCGACCCTAGTGCTTATGTCTATTCCTAGATTCTTAATTATATATGGTTGGTTGGCTGGCTGGCTGGTTGGTTGGTTGGTTGCTCTCATAGCTAAATTCCGTCTCCTCGCTTAGTTTTCTATTTCGATTGACTGACCACTGACTATCCAATGAGTCGATAAACATCTGAATTGTTTGTTTTTTATCTATCCCCTAAAGTATTTTCGTTAAATTTCATCAAGAAATGTTAAAAAGGCACAATGGCACAAATGGATAGACATTCGATTCTGAAGAGAATGTAAAAATATACCTGGAAGAGTTTTCACCAGCAAAGACAGGAAATTCTCTCGCAGAAGATATTGGAACGAAACGGATATTATATCGCTGATTGAATAAATCGCTTGTGCTTAAAACTTGCGTCTTATTTTCACTTAAAAATGAAAGGGAAATTTGGCCTCTCCAAGATACGTCCTCTTCCTTCTCCTCCTCCTCCACCTCATCATCATCATCATCATCATCATCATCATCATCATCATCATCATCATCATTGCTGTCCTCGAGAGAGTCTATTGAAAGGTGGGTGAAAGTTGCGAAAATGGCAAGAGCGGGTGGTACCTCTCTAAGTGTGAACCTGTAAGTCAGAAAGAAGGAATTGGAGAGGGCGCTTCTTCCTAGGATTACAGGAAAATCTTGGACAGTGAGGTTCCCCGATTATCTCAGGAGGGTCACATCTCTATCATCCTCCCCGCCTTTTTTTTTAACCCTTGCATGCTATGCATATGACCCTTCTTTTCCAGTGTAAAACGCGTATACTTATTTTATTATCATTTCATTATTATATCTAAACCCCCAACACTTTATCTCTGTCTCTGTATTGTCCCCTCATCCTTCACCCTTGTGGCAAATTAATGAAATCATTATTATTATTATTATTATTATTATTATTATTATTATTATTATTATTATTGTTGTTGTTGTTGTTGTTGTTGTTGTTGTTGTTGTTGTTGTCGTCGTCGTCGTCGCCGCTGTCATTGTTATTGTTATTATTATTATTATTATTATTATTATTATTATTATTGTTATTATTATTATTATTATTATCATTATTACTATTATTATTATTGTTGTTGTTGCTGTTGTTGTTGTTGTTATTGTTATTATTATTATGATTATTGTAATTATTATTATTATTATTATTATTATTATTGTTATTATTATTATTATTATTATTATTATTATTATTGTTATTATTATTATTATTATTATCATTATTACTATTATTATTATTGTTGTTGTTGCTGTTGTTGTTGTTGTTATTGTTATTATTATTATGATTATTGTAA
>NC_068992.1:63045827-63046539 GCF_001194135.2 Octopus bimaculoides
ATATATATATATATATATATACGCACACATATATATTATCAATACATGCGCATGTGAGAATGTTTACATAGACATACACATATAAACTTGCGTTTCCACATATATACACTTAGCTCTCACTCTCTCTCTCTCTATTTCTCTCTCTCTCTATTTCTCTCTCTCTCTCCCCTCTCCCTCTATATTTATGAGTGTATGTATATTGGTGTTTTTCTTTCCTGATGTTATCTACCATTTTATTTACTCGTTTTTCAGTGATGGACCTCTTCCCGTAATCACCCACACCCAGTTATCCAACCAAGTAGATTTTATTCTAGCAGACAATTCTACTTACCAAATTTAAACCATATCCAACATTGTCATCCGTGCCATATACTTTTTCCCCTTTATTCACAGTTCGTGACTGAGTATGTATATAAGTGAACAATATATATGCAATAACACGGCTGTAAATGTGTCTATGCTTTCAAACGTCCGTATTAGTGTAAGGTAGCTAGCTATAGGAGAGCCAATAGCACCTATTCAGTATTCACCCTCGTATATGTAAATATATATGTGTGTGCGTGTGTATATACATACGCACACATGTATATCAATGTATATAAGTATACATGCATATATGTACATATACATATATACATATATATTCATATATATATACACACATTTATAAATACATACATATATATATATATATATATAAGTATATATATAT
>NC_068992.1:63046979-63047625 GCF_001194135.2 Octopus bimaculoides
TATATATATATATATATATATATATATATATATATATACAGAGAGAGAGAGAGAGAGAGAGAGAGAGAGAGAGAGAAAGAAAGAGTACTTACTTGTAACCAAAAATCTCTTCCAGTCCGTAGCTTTGCATTAAATAATGAGCTTACAGCATATAATAAATACAGAAAAGAAAAAACGACGGGATACAGCAACAGATGGTCGCCAAATCCTCCTCAGTAATCAGCCAGGAAGTCGACTGCAATTTCGCGCCTACAAAATTGCAGTTGACCCTCTGGCCAATATCTGACGACAAGTTGGCCACCGTCTGTGTCTACTTCCCGTTAGTTTGGGCAGTTCTTATGCCTTTAACTTATCATGTACATATACATACACTTATACACATACATACATACATACATACATACATACATACATACATTAAACGCAGGTGTTATTCAAATCTTTATACTTCCGACATATGTTTCGAAGAAAGCATTGGTTTTATTCCAGGAGGAATAATACATCCTTGGAACTTGTGTGAATCTTTGCTACCCTGGTAACTATTTATTTATTTTCTTTCCGTGACATTTGTACACATTGAAAAATACAAATATATGTGTACATATATATATATGTGTGTGTGTGTGTGTGTGTGTGTGTGTGTGTG
>NC_068992.1:63047635-63048481 GCF_001194135.2 Octopus bimaculoides
TGTGTGTGTGTGTGTGTGTGTGTGTGTGTGTGTGTGTGTGTGTGTGTAATTATGTAAATACAGTTATAATAGTGTGTGTACGTGCACGTATGTATGTAATATATGTTCGTATATATTTGAGCGTGTGTAAATGTATGTATTGTGTTTATGTTCGTTTTCGTGTGTACTTAGTGTTCTGTTACACTCGTATGATTTGATGTGTATTTTATGTACATCGTACACTATCCTACAGGTGTTGAGACAGAGTTGATTACAATAACTACACACGCACACACACACACACACACACACACACACACACACACACATACACACACACACACACACACACACACACACACATACACACACACAAACACATAGAAATACACACATACATATTTATGGCTACATAAATCCCTACACACACGCACACACAACCGAGGCGACGTATCCCTCACAAGCGCCATAAAGACATTTCCATAAACCCAGCTGACTATGTTGCCATCTCCAATGTCAACGTTTGGCTCTGCCAAAGTCAGATTCTTTCAATGGCGTAATGTCACTTTTCGACATCATTCCTTATTCATTCATTATTTAACATCCAGAATATGGATTGTATTCACAATACATATCGAAGCCAGCACCTTGTGATAGGCCTCGCTCCCATTAGTAGAATGTTTTATTTTGTGGATGGCGAGTGAAGGAACATATAGAAATATCGCAAATATGTATTGTGAAAGCGAATAAGAATAACGAAATAATGAAATAAACTTGCTATTCATAGTGGTTATTTGCATATATATATATATATTATTTCGTTATTTCGTTATTCTTATTCGCTTTCACTATACATATACATATATA
>NC_068992.1:63051174-63051460 GCF_001194135.2 Octopus bimaculoides
ATATATATATATATATATATATATATATATACATATATATATATGCATATATAATATATATACATATATATATATGTATATGTATCATATATATATACACTCATATATATATGTATATATATACACATATATATATACTCACATATAAATAAGTCATGTGTATATGGATGTATATATATGTAGATCTTTATAAAACTATATATATATAGAGAGAGAGAGATAGATAGATAGATAGATAGATAGATAGATAGATAGATAGATAGATAGATAGATAGATAGATAGATA
>NC_068992.1:63051809-63052076 GCF_001194135.2 Octopus bimaculoides
ATATATATATATATATATATACTTACAGGTATGCATACTCCGCACTTAGATACAAACATACATACAGATAAGCACACGCATATATACATATATTTATACATACACATATACATGCATGTATACATGTATACATAAAGATGTTCATACATACGTATATACATATATACATGCAAAGATACATACATACGTACAAACATACAAAATATACACATATACATACATATATATATATATATACATAGATATGTTCATACATACATGCATACA
>NC_068992.1:63052086-63054463 GCF_001194135.2 Octopus bimaculoides
TACATATATATATATATATACATAGATATGTTCATACATACATGCATACATACATACATACATACATACATACATACATACATACATACATACATACATGATACCTATATGCATACATACATGTATAGCTATATATACGCACGTATTTTGAGGCGCATCACTTTCCTGATCCCCACGGGAAGGAAACATTTCCTTAAATGAATAAAAATTATCCATTTCAAAGAAGAAGAAGAAGAAGAAGAAGAAGAAGAAGAAGAAGAAGAAGAAGAAGAAGAAGAAGAAGAAGAAGAAGAAGAAGAAGAAGAAGAAGAAGAAGAAGAAGAAAGAGAAGAAGAAGAAGAAGAAGAAGAACAACAACAACAACAACAATTGATTTCATGTATTCCTGGCCCTTTCTTGTTTACCAAAAGTAGAGGGAACCAATCGATATTTTGCTAACTCGGTGTTATTGATTTCTGACTAGACTCTCGGGTCCTCGTTATTGAGGAAAGGCGCTTACAGATCGATGGATTGGTTTGCTGTGATATATCGATCCCTACGATACGCAATAACCGAGGTTAGGATACATTGAGTTATTATCAAGTCGTGTGTTTTTGATTTCACACTGAACACACTTCTTTGATAATGTTGTTCTTGTTTTTGTTGTTGCCTGTTCCTTGGGAAATTTTGATTAGGTTAAACACGCTCCAACCGAGGCCTTCCCGTATTACATTCCCGAGCTGTCGCTGCTCACTTAAGATAACATCAATGAATGCCTCTTCATTTCTAGGTAAGATTTTTAAAAGTGCATCAGCTGCTGTTTCTAGCATGTCTGGTGGTCATATAGATGTTCCCTTGTTGGCTCTTTGGTATTTCGTCGTATTGTATTGTGCACTGAGCTGTATGGAATGCGAATTACGTTCACTGGAATGTTCTCTACCATAGACTGGCGTGTTATGCCATCAACGTTGAGATTTCTTTTATATCCATCGTCGTAACGCTACAAAGATCAAGTTTGGGCAGTCATAAAATATGTACTCTTTATAAACTTCAACGTAGTTATACTCAAATCCTTAAGTAAAGTTATTCAAGTAGACATGTATAAAGTTTTGCAGCTCGGTATACTCAACCCACTCAAGTTCCCAACACCTTTAGAGATTTTCTCCTGTGAGTGCTTTGGTAAACTAGCTCATCTAATGTGATTAGGATGTTATCTGTGGTTATTGGAATATGAAATTTCTCAGCAATACTTTCGTTAGCTGTTTATGGAGCCTTATGGATAGTATTCCTTTTTTATAGGGAGATTTGGGAATCTTTCGACACCTCTAATTTTGGAGTTTCAAAATGTATTATGACAATTATATAGAAAGAATTCGGTCTTTGGCTCTACAGAAATGCATGAGCTGTTTATACCAGGATTAAATGCGTTTTTAGAGTGTATGTATGTACGGACATAGTGGATATACGAGGTCTGATCAATAAGTATCTGGGCTGTTGCTATAGTGACGAAGCTGAAGTACGCAGGTTCAAGCTGCTTGGCACAGATTGACCTTGACCTTTGCTGTGCATGCGCACTAAATTTTAACATCCTAACTCACTTCTGCTGTTTGCAGCAGTGCTTGGAAGAAAGGTGTGTAGCGTGTGATCGTCGCATTGACCATGACAGAGAAAGTTGTCATGGTGAAACCTACTGAGAGACCTACAAAAAGTTGCAGAAAGTGTATGGAGAGGAGTGTATGAGACGCACACAGGTGTACGAGTGGTATAGACGTTTCCAAGATGGCCGAAAATATGTCGATATTGATGAGATCTGCAACCAGCGGAACTGATGAAAACATCGCAGATATGCGTGCAGCTGTGAGGGCAAATCGTGGAATCAGCATCCGTGAGTTATCAAAGGATGTGCAGATTAGTTACGGTTCAGTTCAGTCTATTATCACTGAAGATTTGGGAATGAGACACGCGTCTGCCAAGACTTTTTCCAGCTCACCAAGAAGACATTCGGGTTTCAGTTCCACAAGATCTCCTTGGTTGTGTCGAGAACGATGGAAACTTTTTGAAAGCTTTGCGTAGGCATCAGAACAAGTATCGCCAAGCTTTTGACAAAATTTTATGCAGATTCTCTGCTCAACTTTCTCTATCATGGTCAATACAACGATCGAAAACTACACACCTTCCTTCCAAGTACTGCTGTAAACAGCGGAAGTAAGGGAGAACTTTAAAACTTAGGGCGCATGCACAGCAGAGTTAAAGGTCAATCTGTGTGCCAATCAGCTTTATTCCGCATTATTTAATTCCGTTACTATAGCAACACTCCGGATACTTATTGATCAGACCACGTATATTTCTGTGTGTGTGTGTGTGTATGTGTGTATATATACATATATATATATATATA
>NC_068992.1:63054473-63056386 GCF_001194135.2 Octopus bimaculoides
GAGAGAGAGAGAGAGAGAGAGAGAGAGAGAAAGAGAGAGACATTTGTAGAGAGATATAGATATACCTATTATATATATGTATGTGTGTTTATTTATGTTCGTATATGTGTAAACATATATACATACAAATATTTGTGTATTTCTTATCTCTCTATCTACATGTGTTATATATGTATATATATATGTATGATTGCATAGTGTGTATGCATGTATGTATATTGTACATGAGTGCGTGTATGTGTATGTATGTGTATATATATCTGCATATATATATATATATATATATATATATATATATATATATATATATATATATATATATATATGTACATGTACATATATATATATATATACATATATATATATATATATATTATATAGATTTAGATATAGATATATGCAAATGTATACATGTATATACATCTACACACATAGTCACACAACCCAGTCGCGCTGACGCGTACACACACTCACATACGCGCGCGCGCGCATATACATACATATATTTCCACGTCCTCCTTACTGCTTCTGGAAGCTATCATCACCCATTCTTCCACATAACTCAAGCAGATGTCATTACAATTTTTATTGGGTGTAGATAAACAACATATATAAAGGGCGCCATTTTTTATGGTTCAACTTAATTCAATTTGTCTTGGAGATTAAATTGTAGAAGATAAATAAATTGTTGGATTTTGTTTCGTTGAATTAGCGACCGGTTATAAATTTCCATTGCGTATTTCATAAGGTTTTCTGCTGAAGCTGGATGTTTATATAAACGTGTGTGTGTGTGTGTGTGTGTGTGTGTGTGTGTGTGTGTGTGTGTGTGTGTGTGTGTGTGTGTGTGTGTGTGTGTGTGTGTTTGTGTGTGTGTGTGTGTGTGTGTGCGCGCGTTATGAAAAACTATTAACAGAAACTGTACGCAAAGAATACGGAACAAGTTTCACGCTTCTACATATATACATACATTCATACATACGCACGCACACACATACAAACGCACATACACATACGTGTGTGTGTGTGTGTGTGTGTGTGTGTGTGTGTGTGTGTGTGTGTGTGTGTGAAGGCTCGTGGCATAGTTGTTAGGGTATTCGGCACACAATCATAAGGCCTTGAGTTCAATTCCCGGCAATCCGTTGTATCCTTGAGCAAAACACTTTATTTCACGTTGCGGCAATCTACCCAGCTGGCAAAACTGGGTTGTACCAGTATTTCAAAGGGCCAGCCTTGTTACACTTTCTGTGTCACACTGAATCTCTCTGAGAGCTATGTGAGGGGTACGTGCGTCTGTGGAGTGCTTACCCACATGCATCTTAATTACACGAGGAGGCTGTTCCGTTGATCGGGTCAATAAGAAGTCTTGTCGTCGTAAGCGACGGAAAGCGAGTTCAGCTCCACCCGTTTAACTCATGATATCCTTTATATTCTGTAAGTCGGACTGCTTTATATCTCTGCACATGTACATTTCAGTTTCCATCTACCAATTCCACTCGCAAGGCTTTGGTCGGCCCGAGCCTATAGTAGAAGAGACTTGCTCAAGGTGCCACACAGTGGGACTGAACCTGGAGACTCAAAATATAAATACTGACGGTCGTTTTGTTTGCCTAAACCCTTCAAAGCTGTACCCCCAATATGGCTGCAATCGAATGACCGAGTCAAGTAAAAACTAAAAGATAAAAAACATACTAGTAAAGTTAATATATATATATATATATAGGCCCAGGAGTGGCTGTGCAGCAAGTACCTTGTTTACCAACCACATGGCTCTGGGTTCAATTCCACTACGTGGCACCTTGGGCAAGTACCTTCTACTATAGCCTTGTGAGTGGATTGGTAGACGGAAGCTGAAAGAAGCCCGTCGTGTGTGTGTGTGTGTGTGTGTGTGTATATATATATATATATATATATAT
>NC_068992.1:63056396-63058374 GCF_001194135.2 Octopus bimaculoides
GTGTGTGTGTGTGTGTGTGTGTGTGTGTGTGTGTGTGTGTGTGTGTGTGTGTGTGTGTGTGTGTGTGCGGTTGTATGTGTTTGTCCCACAAACATTGCTTGACAACAGATGTTGGTGTGTTTACGTCCCCGTAACCTAGCGTCTCGGCAAAAGAAACCGATAGAATAAGTACAAGGATTACAAAGTATAAGTCCTTTATTCTCGAATAAAGGTGGTGCTCCAGCATGGTCACAGTCAAATGTTGGAAATAAGTAAAAATTAAAAGATAGAAACGTAAGACAGAGAAGAGAACGTTATTATTTCTGACGATCGGTCTTGCTTGAAACGACAGGCTTCTCGTCATTATGAAACGACACCAAATCAATCAAAATAACGATATTGGAAGTCATAGATTAAAGTGATTTTGTTGTTTTTGATACGACGTTCATTTTATTTATATTCTTGTGGGGTTTTCGTTAATTAGGATGTTAATTGTTTTATTCCAGCCTTTGAGATTATGATTTATAATTGTGTTGATTACCGCTTTTATGAGAATTACAGTTTCTGGTTTTTCTTCTCTTTATTGTGTTTTTGAATTTTTTTAGTATATATTAGTATATATACTGGTAGTTTGTTGGTAATGTTCATATATATATATATATATATATATACATAAACACACACACACGCAAAAACACGGCAATATATATATATATATTTATATATATATATATATATATATATTACATAGAGACAGACAGAGTAAGAGAGAGAGAAACAGATAAGATGAAAAATCACAGAAGATTTCTTTTACAGGAATTAAGAGTATATTAGAGCCATGATAATAAAGATATTATGCAAATTTGGACAAAATAAGGTTTTGTTCATTCGGCCCGGTTTCGCATTGCTCATCAAGCTGAGAGTTGAAAGAGATAAATTGCTACACATATGTGTGTGTGTGTGTGTGTGTGTGTGTGTGTGTGTGTGTGTGTGTGTGCGTGTGTGTGTAAATTTAAATAACCATGTTCTCTAATCGGCAAGCTTCGATGCAGAAAATTATTTTCTGCACAGTCATTTCCGGCTTCGGCAGATTTTGAGGTCGCAGATGTGTGAAGAAAGATTGCGGGCAATGGACATAAGAACAGTAATAAACGAGTGAAGAACGAATATACAGTCCGTGTATTCATTTTTTTAAAAATGACAATTCCGAAATATTACAATACTTGTTTCAACACACGGTTTCACATCAGGAATCTTGTGACATAAATCCATAAACGTATATATATATATATTTACGATGAGCTTCTTTCCGTTTCTATCTACCAAACCCACTGACTAGGCATTGATCAACCCGGGGCTATAGTAGACATTTGCTCAAGTTCAAGTGGAGCTAGACATAAGCCGACAAGCAACAGCTATACAACCCATGAGGTCTAAACACCGCCACCAACAACCACAACATTATGAAATACACATCCTCCTAGGGATAGACAGAAAATCTAAGCGTGTTGTAACTTTAAAACTCGGCAGACATGGCGCTCTGTTACATTTTCAGCCAATAACAGACCTCAAACAATTCGAATACAACGTTTGAATGTATCGATTCTTGGCGGGTATACAAAATCTGCGTTGAATTTGTTTGTAGAGCCTAGGTTGAGCTAAAGGATATAAAATTGACGGGGTCTTTATATTTATTTATTTTTGTTATTATCACAGCTAGAATTACGGCAATTTCAATAAACAGGTTTTCGTAAACGATATAGGCTAATATGCAATTCATATTTCTCCTTACACACCTGTATAGTTGTGTGCGTTGGTTCATATATACGTGTGCGTATATTATATATATATATGTATGTATATTTATATATACGCATACATTTATATATATATATATATGTATACACATAAGTGTCCATGTATGTATTTGTGAATACATCTAAGTATGTATGTGTATGTGTATATATGTATATATATATATATATATATATATATATAT
>NC_068992.1:63058853-63059542 GCF_001194135.2 Octopus bimaculoides
GTGTGTGTGTGTGTGTGTGTGTGTGTGTGTGTGTGTGTGTGTGTGTGTGTGTGTGTGTGTGTGTGTGTGTGTGTGTGTGTTTGCACGTGTATAAAATAAGGGGTTGATATCTCTCGAAAAAGTGCGTCAGTGTGAGATCTTAATATGTATATTGATTTCTGTATACATCTATGCAAATAACTGTATCGGCCGACATCAAAAAGAAAGGAATGATATATTTACTAGTCTTGCTCCGGAAATTCAGATACGCTGATTTCCATTAAAGTTAGCTCTTGGGATAATATCAGGAATTTTCTGCTTATAATTAAAGACAAGTGCTAAAAATTGCATCGATAAAATTGACCAAAACCGAAAGCTATGCATGCAATAGGTTTCATAAATTACTATTAATCGATAAAACACACACATAGAGATATATACACATTTACCCTTACACACATACACACACATGTGTGTGTGTATGTGTAAGTTTGTGTGTGTGCATGCGTGCGGCGTTTGTATGTGGGTATATATGTGCATATCTTTACAAAGATATAGATGTGTTTGCTTATGTACATATATCTATGTATTATATACTTGTATATATTTATATACGTATGTCTTATCTTTGTGCGTATGTATACATATATACGTACACACACACACACATATATATGTATGTCAGTATATATATATATATATATATATAT
>NC_068992.1:63060253-63062328 GCF_001194135.2 Octopus bimaculoides
ATATATATATATATACATGTATATGCATATATACATACAGATGAGCAAATATGTTGATGTTAACTTGAAATAGTAATGTAGTATACTGTACAGTACGTAGTATTTGGTACATAAATACCTGTCCGTACGAAAGTGGTCAATCTGATGTCATTTGTTATGCAAACATTATACAAACGACTGCCAAATAGCCTCAATATCAAAATAAATCATATCTATACTTTAGTGTTATGTAGTTGTCTGGGAGCGAGCTACAGTGTAATGCAGAAAGCTGCAATGCCGATAAATCTTGCAAGTTGCTTTTGTAACTAACAAATTCGGGTTAAGTAATATTGTGTTCTTTGGGTAAATAACTTTCCTTCTAGTAAACCCCTACCATGTAGAATAATGCCCTCTGAGTGAATTTGATAAGCACAAAAGGCGTAGGAACTTGGACAAGTGTCTTCTACTATACCCTCGGACCAACCAAAACATGATCTGTATGAAAATAATTACATCCAGGGAAAACCTGATAAATTGACACCCTAAGATGGTTATTTCATGTAAGCATACGAACAAAATATCTTTCATAGAATTTGAAAAAATATTTGAAACGAAGTAACAAATTATAGAACACTGAAGGAACTCAAACAAATAAACTAACACACTAATGTTTAAGTGGATTCGCACTATAACAACAGACACGGTGAAAAAATATTAATCAATTCTGTCAACAAACCCCACTGTATAGCAGCTGACGACGTGTTGGGTTCAGAATTTATTGAGGAGAGTCACATCTTGAATGAAATAGAACAAAGAAATGTACTACCATCCTCAAATCTGCAGAATGGATAGCAAATCGATCCAATGCCACCACACACACCTCCATCACCATATTACTACCATTCCTTCTTCTACTCCCATCGCCTTCCTCTCCCTACCAAGTACACACAGAAATACCCAAGTAATCAGATTGGCCTTCATACTGGCAAGAAAGGTTAAACATCCCTCTGTAATTCATCCACTAATGCAGTAACGCTTGATGAAATGCATCAATGATTATCAACCGGATGCCAACGGTTGCTACGGACCATACTGTACTCATCTCAAGGATACGGATTCTGATGTTAAAGTCATGTGATTTGTGAAATCGCGCGTAACGATGTATTAAATATTTCTAAATTCCATCCTCGGAGAGAAGGAATTGGAGAGGGCCTTTGCTCCTAGGGTCTCAGGGAAACCTCGGACAGTGGGGTTCCTCGATTATCTCCAGAGGTCCTCCTGTATCAGGGGGGCTACGTCTCTATCATCCCTCCCAACCGTTTTTTAAACATTTGTATGCTATGTATGTGTCCCTTCTTTTTCAGTCTATTCCGTATCTACTTACCTTCTTATTTTTATCACTTTAATATATGTAAACTCCTACACTTTATATCTATCTTGTGGCAAATAAATGAAATCATATTATTATTATTATTATTATTGTTATTATTATCATTCAGTAGTTTTATTTTCAGAACGTGCTTTCACTTCACTACCGAGCGCAGCTCTGTGTGCCTTGGGCATGTGCTGTGTTTTGCTGTGATGCTCTTATTTTTACTGTATTGAAAGTGTTTTGCGTAGGATGTCTGCAGTGCCCAGTAGTGCAATTTTCTGTATGTTATGTATATTTGTAAGTCCTGGTGGTTTTGTTATGTATTTGTCTGAATACTTTATTATTATTATTATTATTATTATTATTATTATTATTATTATTATTATTATTATTATTATTATTATATACATACACACATATACACACACTACATATACGCAGACAGACAGACAGACAGACAGACAGACAGACAGATAGATAGATAGATAAATAGATAGACAGCTCTTTTCCCTTACTCCCTCTATCTTTATACCCTTCTTAACCATTCTGTGTTCCTCTCTCCCTCCCTCTTTCTTTTAGTCCCTCCTCTCATTACATCTCTCTTAATTCCTCCCATCCTCCCTCATTATCAGACCCCCTCTCTCTTTCACTAAGTTACCTCAGCCAAAGGACGCCATTCTATCGCCCAATCTATTATTTCAGTCAATTTCTAAATCCCTCGGGG
>NC_068992.1:63062552-63064246 GCF_001194135.2 Octopus bimaculoides
GGGGGGGGGGGGCATTGTTTCGTCGCACTGATGGCGGTGGTGGTGTTTGATGGTGATGATGTATGATAAGAACGTGGTGGTAGTGGTGGTGGTGGTGGTGGTGGTGGTGGTGGCTAGTTGAAGTGGTATGGTGGTGAAAGAAGTGTTTATTTTTGAAGAAGACTGTGGTGTTGTTTGGCGGGGGGGGGTGATGGTGTTGATAGTGGTGGTGATAATGATGACGATGGTGGTAGGGGTGTGATTGATAACGGTGGTGATTGTGATGGTTGTGATGGTGATGATGATGATGGTGGTGTTGGTGGAAGTTTTGATATTGTTGGTTGTTGTTGCAGTAATAGTAGTGATGGTGGTGACGGTAGTTGTAATGGTGGTGGTGACGGTAGTGACGGTGGTGGTTCCGAAGACGGTGCTGCTGTTAGTAACGGCTGATTTACGTGATGAATTTGATTGATGGAGTTGAGTTATCATGGCTTCTGATGTAAGGAATGTCACTGGTGTTATTGCTATTGTTACCCTTGTTGCTGTCGTTGTCGTTGCTGCTGCTGTAGTAGTAGTAGTAGTAGTAGTAGTAGTAGTAGTAGTAGTAGTAGTAGTAGTAGTAGTAGTAGCAGCAGTAGTAGTAGTAGTAGTAGTAGTAGTAGTAGTAGTAGTAGTAATTGTTGTTGCTATTGTTATTTAGCCGCAGGTCAACCAGCCCGAACAGACATAGTTAAATGATTTACATCCATGACCATCTCATCGATTCACCGGTATTTAGCGCTACACTGTTTCACATGCTATAATGTACTACAGAATATATTTATAGGTTTGGGTGGGGGTCAATACTATAGCACATTAGAGAATATTCTGGACATGACTCTAGACTGCATCCGATGGTGGGGCCCTGTTTCGAAAGTTCTAGGGTTTTGAGAGTGTGGAACCATCTCTTAGCCAATATTGTTCCCGATCTGCTCTGACCCGGAATAGTAGCATTTGTCAGCCGTCTTTGCGAAAGAAACCTTTATGGTTCAATAGTGGAGAAGGCAGCTGCAGCATCATATTGTGGAGTGCAAAAAGGAAACTGAGTCAAGCAAAACATCTTGGTCATCCGCTGCATCTGTTTCCATTACCTGGTCTTGCTCCTGGACTGAAGATGGTCACGGACGAAGAGTGTTGTTGACGGTGCTCAACTCTTCTTCAGTTTAAACAAAGTCACTTTCAAGTCATTAGTCATCCTTAAGGACGGACAGATGGTTTTCGTCACTCCGATGCAGAAATACGACATTATAGAGTCGTGGCTAAATAGAAAAAAACTTTAAATATACGCAACGAAGCGAAATATTGTTAACACACCAAGTGCTTAATGTTTAATTTCACTGCCACAAAAGTTAATTGTTCCGTCCAATTAACTTTAAAGTCTGATGATTAATTTAAACAATTTAATGCTCCATCAGGCAACTGCGAAAGTGTTAATCAATGTAAACCGAACTCAATGTATTTGTTGATAGTTACAGGTAATGCTATCTGTTGGAGTTTCAGCATTTTAGCTGCTATTTCTGAACTTCGGTATGTGGTGAAGCAACTGTTGCTGATCCCTTAATTATGTTTATAAATGTATAAGAACTTTTAAATAAGTTCCTCACCGGTAATGGTGTTTACATACCGAAGGGCTTGGTAAAAATTATTAATTAATTTATTAATAAATTAATAAATTG
>NC_068992.1:63064417-63065078 GCF_001194135.2 Octopus bimaculoides
ATATATATATATACACATACACACACACATATATATATGTATGTGTATGTGTATACATATGCACACGCCATATTTGTGTGCCTCTGTCTTGGTGTACTTACTTGCATACACAAACGCACGCGCAATCGCAAGGAGAGAAAATGACTGACAGACAGACAGACTGATAGATAGAGAGACAGACACACACACACACAGACAGACACACACACACACACACACACACACACACACACACACACACACATACATACAGACACAGAGGCAGACACTCAGACACGCAGACAGATAACCGGACCAACATACATCGAGATATCGATGCGTATTTATATAGGTGTACAAACACTTCTATCCGATTTCGAGAAGCGATCTAGTGAATGTGCACCGCTATATTACTGCTCGTTTCTTACATCCTGTCGACAGAGTAAACAAATCTATCTGCACAAAGCATCTGAAACATCATGTTTTACATGATGAAATGTTTAGAGAAATAACACAACGTCAGTATATTTAGCCACAGACGGCTTCATAGCTAGCAAAATATGCTGCAGGCTAAATCAGTAGATACATATATATACATGGATATATATATATATATACATGGACATAGACATGTATATATATATATATATATATATATATATATATATATATATATATATAT
>NC_068992.1:63065951-63066551 GCF_001194135.2 Octopus bimaculoides
TATAACTGTATGATAACATATTATAATATATGTTATCCGATTTGAAGCAACAATTTCTAAATACAAAGAAATGACCGAAAAATGAGCTAAACCTAACCAGAATCGAAGCCACAAGCCAACCATTACATGGCTCCTTGCGCATCCGATTTGTGAGTTCGGTTCTGGCTAGGATTAGCTCATAATTTCCGGTCATGTGTTTGTATTTGAAAATTGTCGCTTCAAATCGGAGAATATACATTATTATGATATATTATCATACAGTTATTATTATACTATGAGTCTTCCATAGTAGCTTTCTCTCTCTAACTTACAATGCCTTCCTCTTTTGTTATATATATATTAACTTTTACTTGCGTCAGTCACTGAGACATCGACTTCAAGGCTTTTATTCAAAAGAATCTACCCAGAGTACCTATTTTCATAGCCTTGTACTTATTCTATTGGTCTCTTTAGCAGAAATGACAAGATGCGATGACGTAAACAAACCAACAGTAGTGTGCATTGACAAACACAGAATCCAAGTCACACACACACACAAGTACACACACATATATATATATATATATGTATATATATATATATATATATATATATATATAT
>NC_068992.1:63067045-63067886 GCF_001194135.2 Octopus bimaculoides
TGTTGGAGAAGCAGGATACTGCTAATCCCTATATATTTATGATATATATATATATATATATATATATACGAATATTACATGGAGACATACATATGTACATGCATATATACATACATGTACAGACATACTCGCATGCACACACATACATATATATATAGGGAGAGTATTCACAAAAAAAAAAACGAAGACAGGTGGTGCAGACAACAAACAAATGTATTAGTTTAACGCTCGGTAAGTGAAAAAGTCTTTAACGTTTCGAGCCTACGCTCTTCCAAAGAAAGGAACGCAGAAAGAACCAAGGAGAGAGAAAAATGAATGTGTAGTGGCTAGCGATCTATCATGGTGAATGAATATATATATATATATATATCTATGTTTGTATTTGTGTATGTATGTATAACTATATGTATACAAATATTCATAGATCACATATGTACACCATAATTAGTTTGTTATGGGTGCATGACGAAATTTCACGTGCCAGCAGGTCTGTAATATTTACATACCAGCCTCGGGAATGCATTTAATATATAGATTGGTATATCCAGTAACTTAATACCGCTGTGTGTGGTGGCTATATAAGCAACGTGTTCGGAGGCAAGAATGTGTTAGATGAGTGCTGAAGTAGGAGCAACAACCCCCGAAATATGGCATATACACTTTTTAGCCTATTTTTGTCTCCGATCTCATTGTTTGCATCGGACGTCTTGATACGAAACGTTGTAGCAGATCAGTGCGGAATATAATTTCTGTTGAAATAACCTTAACATATATATATATATACACATATGCATAGACACACACACACACACACACACACACACACACACACACACACACA
>NC_068992.1:63068020-63068861 GCF_001194135.2 Octopus bimaculoides
GTTAAACCGTTAATCCTTAGACGTTTTTTTTTTCTTTTCACTTGCTCTCTCTGCTTTTTCCCCTCTAATCTGTCGAAGAGCGAAGGCTCGAAACGTCAAAGACTTTTCCATTTTTCCCAAGAGTTAAACTAATACACCTGCTCGTTGTTCCTTCACCTGTCATCCTCTTTTTTGTGTTAATTTGAACTATATATATATATATATATATATATATATATTGGTACGTTCGATGTAGATTTTCGGATCCTCTCTGCCTACCGTTGTATAAGCAACGCATTCGGATAGCTGGCCCTATGGTGCAGGAAGATATATCAACAAGGTATCGGGAAGTGGAGTCGAAACGGAAATTACATGTCTCTGAAGCCAACTTCTACACCGCACAGCCGTGCTTGTGCTATCATATCTATACATACGCATACATACATATATAGTATCTATCTATTTATCTATCTATCCATATATATATATATGTATATATATATATATATATATATATATATATATATATATATATATATATATATATATATATATATATATATATATACATACATACATACATAAAATGGAGAAATTATACAAAATGTCGAAGGGAATGATGAGTAAAGCACCAGCACAATTTCGATGATCTGTTTTTATCCATAGATTGCAGGAACTTCATAGTGGTGGTTGAGGTAACAGTATTAATAAAATTGATGGAAAAATAAGATACGAACATGTGCGCATACATGTGCGCATATGTGCATGTAGGTGCTTGTATAAACATAGATAGATAGATAGATAGATAGATAGATAGATAGATAGATAGATAGATAGATAGATAGATAGATAGATAGATAGA
>NC_068992.1:63071090-63073713 GCF_001194135.2 Octopus bimaculoides
ATATATATATATATAAATATATATATATATATATACACGCACATATGTTCGTCTAGACAGCGAAGCGGCGTCATTGGAAGGCTAAAACAATGCAAAAGCGCATTGTGGCCAGTGATGTGTAGCAACATATGATAGCTTGGTCGATCACATGATGACGTGATATGTGTGTGTATGTCTTTCTCCTCCACCAACGCTTTACAACCGGTGTTGGTGTGGTCTCCGTAATTTAGCGGTTCAGCAAAGGAGGCCGTTAGAATAAGTTGCAGGCTTTAAAAGTGAAGTCCTGGTGTCGATTCATTCGACTAAATATTCTTCAAGGTGATGCCCCTGCACGGCCACAGTCTAATGAATAAGACAAGTAAAAGATGGAAAATATGAGATAGATCTGCTTAACCAAATCTCCTTCGAGCCACGAAATATCATAGTAATAAAAATATTTCTGTAAAAGAATTTGACAAATTAAGTAAATGTAAGAACCTCGAAATTGAAATTTAGAAATTGAAATACAAAAGAAGTGGTGTCTTGAAGCGGGAACGATTTCTGTTATTGTGGGCGCCCTAGGTATGATAAAAGAAATAGATATGTCAGAAACATCTAGATAAGATCCCAGGAGAACCATGTCTCAGAGAAATCCAAAAGATTGTGCTGACAAGTACTGCCCACGTCTTTAGAAAAGCCCTATCAATTTAAGCGTCTGTGTTCACATGAAGATATTCCACTACTGCCCCTGCCACTTCCCCTCCCAAGCTTTTAGTCATAGTGTAACATCTCCTATCCTTCATTCGCCCTAGGACACTGGGTGTGTCTCGGCAAGTGATTGTAATAAACATGCAGATTAAATGTAAATAATAATAATAATTATTATTATTATTATTATTATTATTATTATTATTATTATTATAAGACTATATTACTACTACTACTATAACTACTGCAAGAAAAACACCAGCAACAACCTCTACAACTGCAACAGAAGCAATAATAATAACAGCAGACAATAAAAACAAGAACAACAGCTGCAACAAAATAGCAACAAGCATCATCATCATCATCAACTACAACAATAACGTTAATAACAGCAGCTTAAGAACAACAACAACAAAAACAAAAAACCACATCATTCCAGTAACCGCGTTACCATTAGCAACTACCACAGCCGTAGCAGCAACACCACAACTGCAGCAACAACAACAAAAAAGGACACCACACTCGATTAATGCCACCTTGGAGGCGCGTGGTTTAATGGTGAGGATGTTGCTCGCATGAGAGTAAGATTATGGTTTCGATTCCTGGGCGGGACGATGCGTCATGTTCTTGAGCAAGACATTTCATTTTCAATCCGACCCAGCCGACTCAGCTGACAAATGTGAGTATCGCCCAGTCAAGGGTGGGGAATATATTATATGCCACAGAATCTGGAAAACCGGCCTTTTTTACACACACGCATACAGTGTGGCTTATTGGTGAGTGTGTTGCAGTCGCGATAGTAAGATTGTGGCTTCAATTTCTGAACCGGTTGTGCGTTTTGTTCTTGAGCAAAACATTTCATTTTTACGTTGCTTCCGTCCACAAAACTCTCACAACTGCAATAACATCCTCATAACTGTGACAACATTTTCACAATTGTAACAAGATCCTCACAACTGGAAAAACATCCTCACAACTGCAACAATACCCTCACAACTGCAATAACATCCTCACAACTATAACAACATCCTCACAACTGTAACAACATTCTCACAACTGTAACGACATCTTTGCAACTGCAACAATACCCTCACAGCTGTAACAACATCCTCACAACTGGAACAATATCATCACAACTTTAACAACATCCTCACAACTACAATAACACTTCCGCAATAGAAACTATAACCACAAAACCATCAGCATCAGCATCATCAACAATTACCTAAAAAAACATCGCAACACTGATATCAAGAACACTAATAACAACAACACCTTAACAATTTCCACAATAACAACAGCAACATTAACAGAAGCAACAATGGCGGTGTGAGTCATTCATTTCCTCCAATGAAAACCGAAGAATAAATACTATTAGAAGAAATATCGACAGACTCACCAGATTCCTTTGTAATGTTCTATAGTGCTATTGCTTAACCATTCCTCTTTTGGTGTGGCAAATTGAAAAGTCTTCAGGGAACTGTAAAAGACTTCATATTGGATGATTCAACTGACGTAATAGCATCGTGTTTGAGTTGATTTGGAATTTTGAGACGGTTCACTTCATTAAAGGGAGAATTAGTAATTTAACGCCGTGTTTAGGCGTGTGTACGTGTGTGTGTGCAGGTGTCTGTGTGTCTGTATGTGACGGTGAGTGACAGAGAGAGAGAGAGAGTATGTATGTGTACATTTATACGATGTGTATGAATATTCGTGTGCATGTATTTCTCTATGTATCAGTATATATGATTATGTCTACACACATACATGCGCCTGTCTATAATACATATCATATATTATTATTATTATTATTATTATTATTATTATTATTATTATTATTATTATTATTATTATTATCATCATCATCATTATTGTTATTACTATTATTTTTATTATTATATGAAACCAATAGCTTTTTCTAAACTGTTACGTTACA
>NC_068992.1:63073723-63075928 GCF_001194135.2 Octopus bimaculoides
TATATATATATATATATATATATATATATATATATATTTATACACACACACACACATATATATATATATATACATACATACTTACATACATACACATATCAATTGCTTTAAGATGTGTAGATCCTTGTTTTTCGGGGAGTGAGGAAACGAGCGCCAAGGATGTCCCTTATGCTCTTTCCCTTAACGCAATAGAAAACAACCCTCTCTCCTGCTCCTCTACTTTTCCTCCTCCTCTCTCTCTCTCTCTCTCCCTCTCCCTCTCTCTTTCTCTCTTTTCATCCCCCAAACAAACAGCAAGAACCCGGAAGCACCAGATTCTTTTACAGTCTGGCAGGAATGGAACTAATCGAAGATCGAAGACTCCTATATACTAATTGTTTCCTGGCGTACATCCCCACCAGTTCCCCTCGAAATTTGTACGCCACCCGATAGATTAATTACCGGATTCTATCAACTGAAAGATTAACTCTTTTATGTCCACTTCATTTCCTCTGATAATCTTCTACTATTTTTCTTTCTCTTTGACATCTCTTTTGCTATTTCAATTTCAAATTCTGACCATCCTGCCTTATGTTGATTAATTAAATGGTTCTATAACCAGGAAACAGCATCCTAGTTCCAGCACAACCGTGTTGTTTTTGACATTCGAATCATTTCAGTAAAATGGTATTTTGAAGAACCGAATTAGACAGAAAGTGTCCGTACCAAAGCAACTATAGATTATTCACTCAAACAGTTTCTTCTACGAAACTGTATTATTCGTATAAGAGGTAACTAGTTGTAGACCAATTCTAGAGTATTCGTTTAACCAATTACCCTGACAATTCGATACGTACCAGACTTAAGACTAATGGAGTCAGTTCCCTTTCCACTTGTTTTATTTATTATTTTTCTTTTTTTTTTCAGTCTTAAATTATCCAATGTGAGTGCCTCAACTCGATGTTCGTTCTGCCAGAATTAGACGTCAGATTTCCCTCAAATTATATTCTATCATTAAAGAAAAAGAAATTACAAGCATCTGCATAATGATGTCATGGATGCGCTGCTTCTGAATAACAGAGGAGTGGTCACAACTAGAAACGTTTGTTCATACATCTGATCAATTAGATTTTATGGTTCCGGGTTCAGTCCCACTGAGTGGCACATTGGACAAGTGTCTTCTACTATAGCTTCGGGCTGACCAAAGCGTTGTGAGTGGATTTGATAGACGGAAACTGAAAGAAGCACGTCGTATATATATATATATATATATATATATATGTGTGTGTGTGTGTGTGTGTATGTGTGTGTGTGTGTTATATATTTGTGTGTCTGTGTTTGTCCTCTCAACATCGCTCGACAACCGATGTTGGTATGTTTACGTTCCCGTAATCTAACGGTTTGGCAAAGGAGTCTGATAGAAAAAGTACTAGGCTTACAAAGAATAAGTTCTTGAGGTCGATTAGTTCGACTAAAGGCGCTGCTCCAGCACGGACGCTGTCAAATGACTGAAACAAGTAAAAGAAAAGAATAACCAACGATGTGACTTTTATGGGAGTCAAGATCCTGTAAATTCAGATTTGATCAGGGATTTGTTAACAAACAATAATGCGATTCTGTAAGGGACAAGATTATATAAAATTGATCTGAGATTAATTAACGGAAAATAACATGATTTCTATATGATCCTACAAGTCCACAAATTTGATCTGGGATTAGTCAAAAAACAATATCATGACTGCTATAGGGACCGAGGTCTCACAAATTCCAAAATTTCTTTTGTTGCTGTCGTGGTTTAACCCAAGGTTTACCCTATGATCAAACGCATTCCTACCGTGGCCATCCTTTCTGTCTTTCAGACATACGGTAATTAAAGCTATCTTATGTATGTCCTTCCTTTTACTTCTGTTTAGGCTCAAATGAACCTTAATCCAATGGTCAACCATCGAAGACCTCACGCTATAACCATTGTGTATTTTTATAGATTTAGTCTAGTATTAAGACTACACCATCAATCGAATGAATCTCTCTTTACAGTCGGATATGATTTGAAAGGGAATTGACTGATGTTTTTAGTAGGTCAAATAATCACGTAGGGGCTCCTTCACTGACTCACAGCAGCAGTCAAGGAATTAATTTATTCACTCAACCATTCCGCTATTTTATTTCTCTCTCTCTCTCTCTCTCTCTCTCTCTCTCTCTCTCTCTCTCTCTCTCTCTCTCTCT
>NC_068992.1:63076071-63082597 GCF_001194135.2 Octopus bimaculoides
TCTCTCTCCCCCATCTCTCTCTCTCTGATTTACCTATTTGGTCTTTTGCCATAGTTTTACTGGCGCCATACTTCAGGGTTTTTATATTGTTTTGGGTTGTTTTTCTTTTTTTTTTGTTACCCCCGTCCTTTTATACACTTTATTCTGCTTTATTTACAACTGTTAATCAACTGATGCCACTTCTACAATCGACACCATTTTTCTGTTAATATCTGATAATCAATTTTATTTTAACCATCGCCAGTGGAAGCCTGCCTTTTGGCTCGAGAAAGGATCAACATATTGTGTAAAGTGAAGAACTTTCTTATCTTTTGAAACGACTTTCATTACTTCTCTCATCCTCTAATTAAAGACATATTGAAATTCTATGCCAACATGGGTAGTGTCATAATCGTGTTTATAGTTTACATTTTCTTATAGACATTCGTCTTCCTTTCTGCCAAATTCTAATTTCGCTGAGGCTGTCTACTCATTCATTCCCCGAAGCATTATTCATTGTTAGGCTCTGGTCAAGTTCCAAAACCTTTTTACCTATACACGGCTTTTGGGAGTTAGGAGAGGGGAGACGGAATGATTCAAAGCATTTCGAAATATCGATTTATTATGTTATATTGATTTTTTTAAAAACATTTCTGAAATATAAGGGCGTTGACAGATTGTGACTTGGTGGTGTACTTAGTTGCTTTCTCTTCCGTTCTGGGTTCAAATCTTGCTTGAGTTCCGATACTACTTCCGTCATTGTGGAAGCTGAAAGACAATAAAGTATCTGTTAATTATTGGCTTCGAATTCTAGCACAAAGCCAGTATTTTCGGTGAAGTGGAGTAAGTCAACTATAATGACCCCAGGTTTCAAATGGTGCTCATTTTATCGACCCCGAAAGGATGAAAGGCAAAGCCGCCCTCCGCAGAATTTGAACTCAGACCGTAAAGATGGATAAAATGCCGCTAAGCAATTTTCCGGCGTGCTAACAATTCTATCAGCTCGACGCCTCAATGATAATAATAATTAAAGGTTTGTAGGTATGTGGTACTTCGTTATGCAAACACAATATAATATGAAATATACTAAATGATTTTTTTTCTCGGTCAGCTGCCCCTTCATCAGCACCCATCTAACCCATTCTTGTCTCCGAGCACATTGCTTATGATGAAGGGGCAACAACCCCCGAAATAAGGCATAGACACTCATTACCCACTTTTGTCTCCGATCTCGTGGGCTTATTTACATCTGACGTCTCGATACGAAATGCTGTAGCTAAAATCAGTGCTGGCTCTTGTTTCTATAGAATATCTGTTGAAAAACAGCCTTAAAAAAAAAAATAATAATAATAATAATAATGGTTTCAAATTCTGGCATAAGGCCAATATTCTCGGGGAAGGGGATAAATCAATTACAATGACCCCGGTGCTCAAATGGTGCTTATTTTATCGAAAGGATGAAAGGCAAAGTCGACTTCGGTGGAGTTTGAACTCAGAACCTAAGGAAGGACGAAACGTTGCAAAATGTATGTCGTCCTGCTTGCTAACGATTCTACCAGCTCAACACCTTAAAGTACCACTTAATTATTCTTCTCTACTTTAGGAACAAGGCCCGAAATTTTGGGGTAGGGTAGGGCCGGTCGATTAGATCGATCCCAGTACACAATTGGTTCTTAATTTGTCAACCCCGAAAGGATGAAAAGCAAAGTCGACCTCGACGGAATTTGAACTCAGATCGTAAAGACAGACGAAATACCGCTAAGCATTTTGCCCGGCGTGCTGACGATTCTGCCAGCTCGCCGCTTTAAAGTACCGCTTATTTATTGAGCGGCGAATTAATACCGACAAACCCTTCCGTAAATTAAAGTACAAGGCATTATTGCACCCCGATTTAAATAACGGAGTCCCACCGTCTTAACCCTTTCATGATCATTCCCAAAAATGACGTTAATTATCCGCAAAAAAGATAGAATTAATATTTTCTGCTTCTGTAATGTCTTCTCACTATCTCCTGTGGCTACTTTTTTCATGACCACCGCTAAAAGTATTTCATTCTTGCTCTTTTAAGAAATATGGGAAAAATTATGGAAAACGAATTCATAATGCATGCGCTTGTGTGTGTGTGCGCGCGCGCGCGCGTGTAAGTGTGTATGTATATGTATGTATGAGTTTGTGTGTACGGGTAGGTGTGTGTGGTTCTGAACCAGCATGGCCAGAATCCAAAAATTAAAATATATAAAAAGAACAGAACACATTTAGCTATATTTATTGCTAAAAATAGCAGCCAAATCGAACCTTCATTGTGTTTAAACCTTCATGCCTTTTCCACAGCCTACTTCTATTGCTACAGTCATTGCTAAAAATAGCAGCGAAATCGAACCTTCTTCTTGTTTAAGATCTAATCTAATGTCTTCTCCACAACTATAATCTCAATACCATTCTGTTTCCACTTCAGAAGTACTTGGAATCCACACTCTCATCGCAATTTTCATCAATGGATTATTCTGAGAATATTGTGTTACTGCAGAGTTTGAAAATGTAATCCCTCTGCGGGCCGCTAGTTTAGCCTTTCGTTGAAACCAATAACAAAGGTTCTTTATAATTTTACTTTTCTCTTCACAAAAGACACATTTGCGCAATTCCCTTCGGTAATGATAAATAACTCTTGTATAAGAGCTCGGCCCGTTGAAGTACTTCAATTATTACAAAGCTTGTTCTCTCTTTCATAATTCTTTTCTCTTCTCCGCCATTTCCAAGATTCGTTTGATTTTACACTCCGCTCAAACCATTCGTGTGTGCGAACACTGCTTTCAAATTTTGGCCCAATGCCAGTAATTTCAAGGAAGTGGGTAAGTCATTTACATTTATCCCAGTGCTCAACTGTTACTTATATTCTTTTGTACTTTAGGCACAAGGCTCGAAATTTTGGGGGAGGGGGCCAGTCGATTAGATCGACCCCCAGTACGCAACTTGTACTTAATTTATCAACCCCGAAAGGATTAAAGGCAAAGGCGACCTCGGCGGAATTTGAACTTAGAATGTAAGGGCAGACGAAATACGGCTACGCATTTCGCCCGGCATGCTGACGATTCCGCCAGATCGCCGCCTCATTGATTTTAAATTTTGGCACAAAGCCAACAGTTTCAGGAAAGAGATTAGTTACATCCACCCCTGGGTTCAACTGGTACTTATTTTATTGACCATGAACGACGAAAAGCAAAGTCGACATTGGCAGAATTTGAACTCTGAACCTGAAGACAGACTAAACGCCGCTTAGCAATTTGTCCATCCTTACATTCTGAGTTCAAATTCCGGCGGCAAACTGGCAGAATCGTTAGAAATCCGGGTAAAATACTTAGCGGTGTTTAGTCAGTCTTCACGTCCTGAGTTCAAATTCCTCCGAGGTCGACTTTGCTTTTCATGCTTTCGGGGTCGATAAATTAAGTACCAGTGAAACACTGGGGCGATGTAACCGACTCATCCCTCCCCCCAAAATGGCTGCCCTTGTGGAAAAATTTAAAACATTATTATTATTATTATCATTATTATTATTATTATTATTATTATTATCATCATCATCATCATCATCATCATCATCATCATTGTTGTTGTTATTATTTGTGTGTGTGTGTGTGTGTGTATGTGTGTGTGTGTGTGTGTGTGTGTGTGTGTATAAATGTGTCTGTGCATATATATGAGTACATGCACAACGAATTCCTTCTTCTATACATACATGCATACAAAGTTACATATACTCATCTATTCATACACGCATGCGTACATACATACAGACAATACCCAAGCAACACGCGCACAACATACATACATATACAACATACATACATACATACATACATACACGCTTGATACATACATACATACATACATACATACAAGGCGATGAGCTGGCAGAAACGTTAGCACGCCGAGCGAAATGCTTGACGGTATTTCTTCTGGCTCTACGTTCTGAGTTCAAATTCCGCCGAGGTCAACTTTGCTTTTCATCCTTTCAGGGTCGATTAAATAGGTACCAGTTACTCACTGGGGTCGATGTAATCGACTAGCCTACTTCCCCCAAAATTTTCAAGGCCTTTTGGCTAGAGTAGAAATATTATTATTATTATTATTATTATTATTATTATTATTATTATTATTATTATTATTATTATTCATAATAATAATAATACATACATACAGACATACATACATACATACATAAACAGAACATATACACTAACGCACACACATACATGCATTAGAGACACGCGCATTCATCTCAACAGTTAATATTTCATTCTCGCTTTAAAGAGATATCTTCTGTTGAATAAACTCTGAGAATTCTCTTGCTTGATTTCGTCTAATAGCTGCACATCTGTCGGCACCAGAGTACTTGGTGCTAATGGTACATGTTTGCCGATGTTTCGTTCAGCTCCAGAAGAAAAGATGGCACGATAAATGCCAACAGCAGTGAAATATGGCGAGTTGAGTCGTCAAATATATTTTTAGCCCACCCCGCCACCCACTTCCATGGCGTTGAGTAGAGAATAGTGAGGCAAACAACATACGGATGTAATAGACTAACATGTAGGCATGAACGTATGTATGTACGTATGTACGTATGTATGTATGTATGTATGTATGTATGTATGTATGTACGTACGTACGTACGTACGTATGTATGTATGCCTGTATGTATGTATGTATGTATGTACGTATTATGTATGTATGCATATGTACACATATATATACATATATATATATGTGTGTACTTATACATACACAAATATATACAAATATACACATATATATACACGTATATATATATATATATAAAAGTAAATATATATATATATATGCGTAGGTATATGTATATATATACATACATACATACATATATATATATATATATATATATCTATATATATATTTATATATATATGCATACATATATACACACATACATACATACATACATGATTGCCTCATTTTGTCAGCTGATAGCTGCCTCACCTCATGACAATGAGGTATCTGCACGCCATTGGATTTAAGTAACAAGACCTTGTACCACACTCTTACCCATCTTTCAGTTCCCATAATACGCAGGTTCCAGTGACAAGCATTGCATAATATCTCATAATATTTTGACTGGAATTTCTGTGTCAGATTATCTTCATCCTAGAAGGGCTGATTTCCCGAGGGCTATGTCAAATAATAACAAACGGGAGCTTTCTCTACCCATGGGAAATATATTTAATTCATCGACAGGACTCTGACAGGCACTGCCGTTCCGTGTCAACACGAATCTGGTAGTAATGGTAACTAAGGGGTGACTCCACACTCCCCTACAACTCCAGAAACCCAGAAGTCGAGCTTCACCCTCGGATGCAGCGTAAGGTCAGACCCAGCGTAGATATATATTCTTGTCTACTCTAGGCACAAGGCTCGCTATTTTGGGGGAAGGGGCCAGTCGATTAGATCGACCCGAGTACGCAACTGGTACTTAATTTATCGACATCCGAAAGGATGAAAGGCAAAGTCGACGTCGGCGGAATTGGAACTCAGAACGTAGAGACAGACGAAATACCGCTTAGCATTTCGCCCGGCGTGCTAACGATTCTGCCAGCTCGCCGCCTTAGGACAGATATATATTGATATACATTTATGTATGCGTATATGTGTGTATGCGTGCACGCGCGCGTGTATGTGTGTGCGTACATGTGTTTGTGTGTGTGCTCGTTTGCATGTGTATGTGTGAGTGTGTGTGAGTATGGGTGTGCTTGTAAACTCCGTAAACACACATGAGGGTGTACAACTGGGACAAAGCATACCCAACATCTCAGTAAATGTAGCACCGTTCATGTTGCAAAGCATTGTGAGTGTTTTAATGAATTTCGTGACTCTGTCATGATGTGACTGCTTCAATTTCGTCACACCCCCTCAGATCAAGTTACCTGCCAAAATACAACTGGTACACATAGACACATACATAAATACGTATATATGCATGTATGTGTGTGTATACACACACACACACACATGTGTGTCCTGGGGTCGATTTGTTCGACTAAAGGCGGTGTTCCAGCATGGCCGCAGTCAAATGACTGAAACAAAATGGTAAAAGATTTTGTGCGTGTGTGTGTGTTATACATACATGCATATATACATACATACATACATACATACATACACGTAGACGAATACACATAAATGTGTGTGTTTTATGTTCTTTTATAGCTGTACATTCGTCTGTGTAATTAACACACACAGAATTACACACACAAGCACACACACACACACACACACACACACACACACACACACACAGAGAGAAACACGTATAAACAAACACACACACACTTGCACACATACCGTACACAAGCGCAAAAATACACACGCACGTGTGCGAACACAAGTACTGCGTGAAACTATTCGGCATAATCCACCCGAAACCCACCACCAGCACCGCCACCACCACCACCACCACTACTTTCAATAGTAACAACAACGGGCGGACAATGAAACAGAGCATGCAAGAATTAACACTGAA
>NC_068992.1:63082689-63083372 GCF_001194135.2 Octopus bimaculoides
CCCACCCCACCACTACCCCTCCCCTGTACCCACCCTGTCACTATCATTTCATCTCATCATTTCATCTCATTTCATCGCACCTCACCCAGTTATGCTGTGCCAATCTGTTGTGTTCCCCCACCTTTTCGTGAGTGTTTAAACACCACCACCACCACCACCATTCAACTCACGTGATCATCATCGCCAACACCCACCCGCCCCCGCAACACCAGCAACACCACAGCCATCTTTAGTAATATAGCTATCACCGCCAACGTCACCATTATCAAGTAACACCACCATTAACACTACCATCACCACCACAACCGCCATCAACAATACCACCCCCATTACCACCACCACCATCACCACCAGCACTATCAGCACCCCCACCGCCACTAGCACCACCATCAACAACACCAACATCATCGCCAGCACTATTACCTTCAGCATCACTGCTACCACCACCACCACCACCACCGCTACTATTATTTAGTACCACTACTACCACCACCACCGCTACTATTATTTAGTACTACTACTACCACCACCACCACTACTATTATTTAGTACTACTACTACCACCACCACCACTACTATTATTTAGTACTACTACTACGACTGCCACCGCTACTATTATTTAGTACTACTACTACCACCACCACCACTACTATTATTTAGTACTACTACTACTACCACCACCA
>NC_068992.1:63084361-63086526 GCF_001194135.2 Octopus bimaculoides
ATATATATATATATATAAATATATACATATGCATATATGGATACAGGACGTTACCAACTGTAAACAACATGAAATATGAAAGCAAATAAGTTCAACACGCAAACAACGAGAGAAACAAATGGAAAACACGACAAGTAACACACAGAACGACCCTTTATCAGTTAGCGGCTGCTTATCTACTCCTCATTTCGAGCATTGAACGACAATATGAGCCTTTGAAACCAGTTGTTCCCATAAGTACCAAAATAAAGTTTGGGATTTGTAGAGGGTCAAAGTTGGAATGAAAAACAGGACAATGGAGACATACAAGGAAACCGAAGGGAAACAAACATGAAGGGCCGTTAGACCAGAACGAAGGTAAAATAGCGAACGCTGAAGAAATATTTTCTTTGTCAAGAGAAAAGATAGAAGAGAGAGATATCATGCACCCAGACCTTTGGGGCAGTCTTAAAAGAAAAATTGATGACATGAGGAAAAGAAAGATGGACGATGGGCACGTGCGTGTGTGTATGCGAGTGAGTATTTTATTATTTTACGTTTCAGTCATTTCGACTGCGGCCATGCTGGAGCACCACCTTTAGTGGGGCAAATTGACCTCAAGACTTATTCTTTGTAAGCCTAGTACTTATTCTATCGGTCATTTTTGCCGAACCACTAAGTTACGGGACTTAAACACACCGATATCCGTTGTCAAGCGATAGGGCTGGGGATAAACACAAACACACAAATACATATACATACATACATACATAGATACATATATATACGTATATATATACGACGGGCTTCTTTCAGTTCCCCTCTACCACTTATGCGTTCACACTCATTCATGGTAGATACAGCTTAATTCGCCTGTTTACGATGATATATAAAATAAATACTCTATAAACTTGTCGAAACTAATGTAAGTGAGTCGAGTTGGGTGTAAATATACTCAATCAACTCGTGAGTTATTCTCTTGTTGAAAAGAAGCACAGCACATCAGGGTGAAATATGGCTAAACAATATCCTAGAAAGAGAGGTGTAGAAAAGTTAAACGAACGCACAGCTGTTAACTTCAGCCGACGTCAATCTACAAGCTCACTCTTCGGAGAAGGAGAGCGAAAGATTAGTGTATGCCAGAGTGAGGCAGATGTTTACTGGCACTTCACGTTGTCTATCTATCTATCTATCTATCTATCTATCTATCTATCTATCTATCTATTTATCTTTATATGTCTATCTATGTTTTTCTCTCTATATATATACTTATCTATCTGCCTATCTATGTTTATATCTCTATCGGTCTGTTTCCCTTTCTGTTCATAAAACAAGCGGTGCAGCCATTTACAAAACAGCATATGTGTATTTATTTATAGATGTTCAGATGTATGCAAACATATAAACATCATCATTTTACAGCCCACATAGGGGCCAGAGCTGATTTTTTTAGGGGCCTTTTTTTAGTTATTTTTTGGTGATGGGAGATCACTTTTCTTGTATACACCCGTCGCTGTCCTGCAGCGTCAGGCGGATAAAATATGTTGGCTTATCTTATTAACCGGTACACTTTCTGTGGGAAAAAAAAATATTTTGAAACATATACAAAGAAATAAAAACTCTGGCGCTTTGGTAGATTTAGTCATTTAATAAGCAATTAAATAAATTGAGTGAACGTATAATTAAAAACAAAAGGCTAAAATAAAAATTAAGCGCCCAAATAATGTAGCGACAGTCTGTCAGCGTTCGAAACATATGTGCACACACACACACACACACAGAGATGTATGCATATATATACATACACATACACATATAAACACATGTGTATACATACACACACATACCCATATATAAATACACACACAAACATAAAAAGACAAAAGTACGTATATATAGGTTTATAGTATTGTATGTTTATATGAAAACATATATATGTGTATGTATGTGTTCATATATATCTATGTGTATATACGCTTGCATATATGTATATGTATATATATGTATTTATATGTATATATATGTGTGTGTGTGTGTGTGTGTGTGTGTGTGTGTGCAGACACACATTTTCGTGTATAAATACACACATGTATACATACATATGTATATGCATGTATATATCCATATATTCATATATATTTAGAAACATTGTATATATATACATATATATAGAAATGTACACACAC
>NC_068992.1:63086626-63088748 GCF_001194135.2 Octopus bimaculoides
AGAGAGAGAGAGAGAGAGAGAGAGAGAAAGAAATAGAGAGTACCACATACACATACATGAGAAAACACACGTTCACTCACTCACTCTCTCTTTCTTTCTCTCTCTCTCTCTCTCTCTCTCTCTCTCTCGCACACATACATACCAAAAAGATGTAAGCATATATATTGATATATGTACGTATAGATGACAACACACCTCTTCACTTACTCTCTCTCTGTCTCTCTCTCTCTTTCTCTCACTTTTCTCTCCATCTTCCTTTCTCTATTTCTCTCTCTCTCACTCTCTTACGCACACACACACACACACACATACACACACACACACGTCCATTTCATATACACGTACATACAGAAGAAGAAGAAGAAGAAGAAGAAGAAGAAGAAGAAGAAGAAGAAGAAGAAGAAGAAGAAGAAGAAAAAGAAGAAGAAGAAGAAGAAGAAGAAGAAGAAGAAGAAGAAAAAGAAGAAGAAGAAGAAGAAGAAGAAGAAGAAGAAGAAGAAGAAGAAGAAGAAGAAGAAATACACCCATTATTTATCTATTGAATTTTCTGTGTTGTGAGGATAATGAGAAGTTCTCCCTAACGCTGAGTTTATAATGTAAACTGCAAAACCTTAAAATGGACGTCCATTGAGATAATTAGTCATGCCATCGTCTTTGCAGTTGACAGCTAGTGGACAGTGTGATAAATAACAGGAAAAAGGGGAGATAATCTACCATAGTCTTAGTTTATCCATTTACTGTCACTTGTCGAAGCTTTATTGACTTTGGCTTGTCATCAGTTGGCTGTAATTAACGGTCGAAAACGGATATATCGATCTTTCAATTCATCTCTGTCGTTATTTCTCTATCATTGTCTGTTCCTCTCTCTCTCTCACACTTTCTCTTTTTCTCTCACTCTTTCTTCCACTGTCTTTCCCCCTCTCTCTCATTCCCAATATTTTATATCACTCTTTGTACTTCTGCCACCAGACTTAACTCTCTAAGCAAAATATTTCTACAGTCTACCCTTCTGTCATGTTCCATAAATTTTGTTTCTCTCTCTCTACCTCTATCTCTTGCCATATCCCTCTTTCTCTCTCTCTCTCTCTCTCTCTTTCTCTCCTTCTCTCGTTTTCTATCCATCTATCCAAGTTTTTATCTATCTACCTGTCACTTTTTACACAATCCTTATCTATAGCTCGTTTCTCTTTCGCCATTTTCGTTTTGCTCCAACTCATCCATTTTTTCCTTCTCGATTCAGTTTTCTTTCTTCCTTTCCCTATAGTCAGCTTCCTTAACTCTCTCATTTTCCACCCATTCTTCTCCCTCTATCTAAGGCAACTAGTTTGCAGAGTCATTAGAGCGTCTGAGAAATTATTTTCCAATAATCGTTCCTTTTCTCTACGCCGCGAGTTCAAATCCTGTTGAGGTCAAGCTCAACTTTACTCTTCATTCTTCGAGTACTTCAAATAAAGTTCCAGTCTTGTTCAGGATTCGATCTTTTCTTCCGCTCACTCGTTCTGTCTGTCTAAGTCGACTTTGCCTTTCATTCTTTGGAGGTCGATAAAATAAGTATCAGTTGAACACTGAGGGTCGATGTAACTGATGTGCCCCTTTCCGGAAAATTTCATGCCTTGTGCCTATTTTAGAAATTGGAAAGAATTCAGGCGAATCGTTCAGGACCGTATCATCTAGAACAGTTGTTCTCAAGGACGCCCATATGATCTTAGAGAGACCATAGGATACTAGGTGGGGAGGCATATGATCTTCGAGGGACCATATGATATTTTTGAAGGAGTGGGATTCGATATGATCTTTGGGGTACATTAGATCTTTGGAGGCCATAAGATCTTTGGGGATCCATATATGATTTTGTAGTTAAAATTTATGCGCAATAACTTGGTTATACTCCGACAATACATAGAATATTTAAACAAATTTTTTATAGAATTTCTTAATAATAATATTTAATCATAAGAACATAATTGGATTATTTTAAACACCGATGACTATGGAGTTTCAGTAGCGTTAAATAGGAATTAAAGAGTCCAATAGCCAAAATAGATACGGTTGAGAATTGTTTACTTTCTATGTTGTTTTCTAAAGTGTTCTATATATATATTATATATATATATATATATAT
>NC_068992.1:63089050-63089906 GCF_001194135.2 Octopus bimaculoides
GTGTGTGTGTGTGTGTGTGTGTGTGTGTGTGAGTGCGTATGTATGTATGTGTATATGTTTGTGTGTCTGTGTTTGTCCCCCCCCCACTCAACATCGCTTGACAATTGATGCTGATGAGTTTACGTCCCTGCAAATTAGCGGTTCAGCGAAGGAGACCGAATAAGTACAAGGCTTACAAAGAATAATTCCTGGAGTCGATTTGCTCAACTAAGGGCGGTGCTCCAGCATGGCCGTAGTGAAATGGCTGAGACAAGTAAAATAATAAAAGAATAAAAGAATATATATATACAGACAAACGCACGCACACATATATATATATTCACACACACACACACACACATATCTATATATACACACACATGCATATACAAACATACACACATATATATACATACAGAGACACACACACATATATATACATGGACATATATACACGCATATTTACATACACACACACACATACATATATATATATATACATACAAACACACAAACACACACCCACACCCACACACATGTATGTATCGTCGGTGTATCATATATCCGAAAAAGAAACACACTTCAAAGCATTAAAGCAGTTCTGTATTTTTAAGTAGGTAAGTTCATGTCCGGTCATAGACTGACCAATGGTTTCGCATCTATAAATCACTTCGCAGTATAGATGACTCGTCAAACTCAAATTTGAGTCTGACGAGTCACCTAAACGGCTAAGTGCTTTATACGTACGAGATCAATGATCGGCCTTAACATTTAACTTCCTAACATACATAAATACACCTATACACACACACAGACACACACACACACACACACACACACACACACATATATATATATATATATATATATATATATA
>NC_068992.1:63090421-63092707 GCF_001194135.2 Octopus bimaculoides
ATATATATATATATATATATATATATATATATACATTCTTTTTCTCTTATTCTTTTACTTGGTAGTCATTTGACTGAAGTCATACTGGAGCACCGCCTTTAGTCGACGAGCTTCTTTCAGTTTCCGTCTATCAAATCCACTCACAAGGCTTTGGTTGGTCCGACGCTATAGAAGAAAACACTTCCCCTGTGTGCCTCACAGTGAGATTGAACTTGGTATTATGTGGTTGGGAAGCAATCTTCTTACCACAGGGACCTTGTTTGTTATTTCTAGCAAATTGATTGACCATGTAATAAACCTTCCACGTTAGCGCGTATTGTGAACGAACGCATGCGTATAAATATATATATATATATACATGTGTGTATGGATGTATGAGTGTGTAGTTTATATGTGACGTGTGTGATTGTGTGTATGTGTGGGTGTGCGTTTTGCGTTGTTGTCTAATATTGCAGACATTTTGTGGAAGTAACAGATGAAGTAATATCCATCGCCCCGCCACCTCCTTCCATCACAAACGTCACCGCCAAAATTGTCACACGTATTTACTGCTTACATCCGGTAATCATGCATTTATTTCGGCATTTTTTTGAGTTTTAAATTCAATGCAATTTTTCCCATCTTTTCTAATGTTTCTTTCTCCCTTTATTTTTCTGCATAGTATCTTCTTCTTCTTCTTCTTCTTCTTCTTCTTCTTCTTCTTCTTCTTCTTCTTCACCATTTCTTTTTCACTCCTGTCGCTAATAAAGTGAAACTCTTCTTGAAAACACGTTCTGAAAGACTAAAACGACAACAAATAAGGAAAAATAGAGAGAGAGAGAGAGAGAGAGAGAGAGAGAGACAGAGATAGAGAGAAATATATATATAGAGAAAGAAAGAGAGACAAAAATAGAGAGAAAGAGAGACAGAAATAGAGAGAAAGAGAGATAGAAATAGAGAGAAATACATAGAAAGAGAGAGAAAGACATAGAAAGAGAGAGAGAAAGAGAATCCGAGATAGAAAGACACACAGAGCGACAAAGAGAGACAGCAAGAGAAAGACATGGGAAAGAGAGAGAGAGAGAGAGAGAGAGAGAGAGAGAGATAGAGAGAGAAACACATAGAGAGAGAAACACATAGAGAGAGAAACACATAGAGAGAGAAACACATAGAGAGAGAAACACATAGAGAGAGATAGAAAGAGAGGCAATCAATTGGCTTCTTCTTTGTTCCTTATTATCTCTCTTGAAACATTAGTGCCACCAAAAACTTACAATATGCCTGAAAAGACAGGCTTTAATGGCACTTCGTAGAAAATTACCCTCCATTACTCGAATATAAGAAAATGAGAAATAAATCGAAAATCAACAAAAGCGACATCCCTCAAAACTGCACCAAACACACACACACACACACACACACACACACACACACATATTCTCTCCCTCTTACGCACACGCAAGCACACACACAAATACACACACAGGCATACATGCATATACATAAGTAACTTATTCCGTCCCCTAAATTTACCATTAAAAAAAAATAAAAAACATAATACAGATAAAACAAAATTCCAAATACAATTTTACATAAAACAAAACATACAAATCTGTATGTATACATACATACATACATACATACATACAAAAATACCCTGTTGTTGATGTTGAAATCCCAATGAAGGAACTTTGGATCTGGGTTAGAAACCGGCTTTTTCTCTAATGGCAAAAAATTTTGAAATAAAGCTGGATAATGCCATACATACATACATACATACATACATACATACATAGAACACATTTTTTATATAAGGTGACACGAGTCGTACGTATGGACTTCAAGCAGAAACAGAGATGCGTTTTACAAAAATTTGAACAAATTTACTGATACAATTAAATATAAATATAAATGGTGATATCATAACTATAATGCAGATAGCGATGTGTGTAAGATAATATATAGAGGAAAACAGTTTGTGTGTGTGTGTGTGTGTTTGTGTGCGCGTGCGCAGGTGTGTGCGATTTATTTATATATAATTCGTATATTTAATGTGAGGTCACTAAATCCAAACTGTAATTTCTTGTCACCGGCGTGTGTGTGTGTATGGGAGGAGGTGAGTGTGTGCGTGTGCATGTACATATACATATGTCTGTAAGAAATATGTATATATGTATGTGTGTATATATATATATATATATATATATGTGAACCTGTAAACACACACATATACATATATACCAAATATTTATACACATATTATGCATATATACACATATGTTTACATACATACATAATATATATATA
>NC_068992.1:63093044-63094165 GCF_001194135.2 Octopus bimaculoides
TATATACATACATATATATATCATATATATGTATATATACTTACATATGTATATATGGGTATACATATATAAATATGTATCATATATATATATATATATATATAGCTACGTATTCGTGAATAACTGCGGTCAACCTGTAGAAGTGTCTAATTAATAACAGTGATAGAAAGACGCCATCTTGCTTTCAGCGTAAGCTAGTCTGTTATTAGAACCAGCAGCCAATTCTTAAAAATATGAAATGTCTTTCTTTGAATGACAATCTCGCTGTGTATTCTAAGTATTTCCAGACGTTCTGAATTCCTTAATAGCAGTCACGTTCTCTTTAACGGTAGAATCACAATAACAGATGGAGTCTCAGACAGTGCCATTAGTGCTATCGGTACACCAATATTCTCACCATCAACACCCTCATCATCATTATCCTAATTATTATTATTAATGCTTTTATTATTATTATTATTATTATTATTATTATTATTATTATTATTATTATTATTATTATTATTATTATTATCTGAGGAATTCCAACCACCTTTCGTGGTTCGCTACCTCAATAGCTCCATTATAGGATCCACTGGCTAAAGACATCATCAGGAGGAACCACATCCGGTTTCAGCCCCTACTCTTCTACCGTTTTCGACGTTTCCGCTGAGGTCGACTTTGCCTTTCATCCTTTTGGGGTCGATAAATTAAGTACTAGTTGCGTACTGGGTCGATCTAATCGACTGGCCCCCTCCCCACAAAATCCTGGTCTTGTGCCTTTAATAGAAAGGATTATTATTATTATTATCATTATTATTGTTGTTGTTGTTGTTGTTGTTCTTAACGCATTGAACTGGCAGAAACGTTAGCATGGTGAGTAAAATGCTTAACGGTATTTCGTCCGATTTTAAGTTCTGAGTTAAAATTCCGCTGAGGTCGACTTTGCCTTTCATCCTTTCGGGGTCGATAAATTAAGTACCAGTTGCGTACTGGGGTCGATCTAATCGACTGGACCCCTCCCCAAAATTTCGGGCCTTGTACCTCGAGTAGAAAAAGAAATTTTCGTCTGTTATGTTCTGAGTTCAAATTCTGCCGAGGTTGACTTTGCTTTTCATCCTTTCGGGGTCGATAAATTAAGT
>NC_068992.1:63099430-63100628 GCF_001194135.2 Octopus bimaculoides
TCACGCCTCAGTCTACGCTTGATATAGGACTGCAGCTCAGTAAAAGAGACGAGCTGTGGGGAAGCGCCTCTATCAAACAGCGACCACCGTCAAGGAAATGCTGGTGATATCGTAGCCTCAGCGCATGTCTGCACATCATCAGTCACGGTGTTAGAGAAAACTCATGAACAGGAAACGATTATGTAAGATGTCGAGTAAGAAAGGAGGCCTAGTAGATACAACAGCCAAACCTTAAAATTACATGCTACTGCCATTAAAAAAGCGGAGTACATGGTAACATGTAATCATAGATACGCCATGCCCGACAGAAAACAGGATGGCCATGGCATTCCTCCATGTTCCATCTTGTGATTCTGTATCGTGGTGTGAGCCCTTAACTTTCGATAGGATCGTAGAGCGGGAGCAGTGTTAAAATACAGTGACCCCTTGGGGATATGAATAGCTGGGAAACCACATGCCTCTACAGATCTGACAACCATCGATTTCTCGCAAACAGAGGAGTGAAAATGAGTGTGTGTGAGAGAGAGAAAGAGAAAGAGAAAGTGAGAGAGTGAAAAGCAGAGAAAGAGAGAGAAAAGCGGACAAAAGTCTGAAGTCATTGCTGTCTTAAGAATAATGATAAGAATAACTATTGTTTCATAGGCAATGTTAGAAATCTTTATTTTCATATACACGGCAAAATCAATGGTGCGTCGAACAAATAAAGTAGTAGTAGATTGACAGAATGCATTGAATCTTGAAAAAATTGCGCTGCAATGGCAAAATCGGTAGAGCATGTCAGAGGCGTTCTAGCGATGACAATCGTATCTCTCTCTCTTCATCTCTCTCTCTCCATCTCTCTCCATCTCTCTTCTTTCTCTCTCTCCATCTCTCTACTCTCTCTCCTTCCTTGTCCTTTCTTCTCTCTCTCTATATATATATATATATTCGTGTGTGTGTGTGTGTGTGTGTGTGTGTGTATTTCTTTAAATGCACGACTATGTTCAAGTCGCATCTTTTCTATTTCAATGTGTTTTCTTTTCATATTTTCTTATTAGCATTTTTACAAATGGTTAGGAGCAATAACATTGCTAAAACCCTTATCCGACTTCTCCAGAACTTCAGTCTCGTTTTCAACAATTGATTACATTTGCTGCCTCTCTGTCTGTTTGTCTCTGTCTCTTTCTCTCTCTCTCTCTCTCTCTCTCTCTCTCTCTCT
>NC_068992.1:63100638-63103118 GCF_001194135.2 Octopus bimaculoides
CTCTCTCCCTCTTTCTCTCTCGCTCGCTCAGCATATATATATATATATATAGGTAATGTATTAGTTTGCCGCTCGGTAAAGTTTGAAAAAAAAAAGAGAGGGTTTTTGACGTTTCGAGCATAACTCTTCGTCAGAAAAGAAAACGGAAAAGTCCAGAAAAGGAAAGATAACACCATCAGCACGCGTATAGCTACATGATTGAAGTGGATATGTGTATATTCTTTTATTCGAAATGCAGAGTAGATGAAACAGGGACAACTGATGAGGGGAAATATTCTTTATGTTTCATGTCTCATTTCTCTGTTTTTTTCGTTGTTCGAAAAAGAAAGTTTGTTTTCTATGTTTTCGTTTTAATGTTTTCGTTTCTCATTGTGTTTAACGTTTTTTTTTTGTTTTTTTTTGTGTGATGTCCTGTACCCATATATGCATGTATATATACATATGGATGTAGATATGTACATATATGTATGTATATATGCATATATTTATATATTATTTATATTATTATATATCGAAGTCGCGTGGCTCAGTGGGTAGAGCATCGAGCTTACGATCGTGAGGTTATGAATTCGATTCCCGGACCGGGTTGCGTGTTGTGTTCTTGAGCAAGACACTTTATTTCACGTTGCTCCCGTTAACACAGCTGTAGAAATTAGTTGCGACGTTACTGGTGCCAAGCTGTATCGACCCGTTTGCCTTTCCCTTGGATAGCATCGGTGGCGTGGAGAGGGAACGCTGGTATGCATGGGCGACTGGTGGTCTTCCTTAAACAAAAACAACCCTAGGTTGTGTGTTCGCCGGTGAGGTGACTTTCCGCCCAGACTTGTACCCCGGAGGGAAACCTGCTAAGTGCACCCACGGTCATTCGTGACCGACGGAGTCGAATAAATATGTGTATATATATGCTATTTCTAGCAGACCGAGCGACTGCGTGGAGGTCCTATCGCTGTTTCGATAATTACTAATCAAGTACTGAGATCGATTGTTATTTTTTCCACCCGCCATGCCGAAAATATTTCTGACATTGTACGATATTACATCAGTAACAACAGCAACAATCATAACAACAAAAGCAACGACAATATATAAAATAGCTATTTCCATATGAATTGTTATTTTAAGACTAACAAACCAGACATTTAGTACAAGCGTTAGAGTCTTGTCTAATCTCAATTGAACCTATTTTCCCCCTCAATTCTTTAATAACAAAGGAAATTAAAATGAAATTCGATAAGTTCGTTGATTAGTTTTGTTTATTCAGGATTTAAAAAAAAAATTTTATCCACAAATTGATCGTTTTCTTTATTTTAAATAAATGTATTTGTAGGGAAGAAATGGCAAGGATGACATTGACTTAGAATATTACTGAAATATAATTCTTTCTACGGTCGGCACATTCCTGGAATTCTGAGGGGAGGAGATCTAATCAGCTACCTCGATCCCAGTGCTTCACTGGTATTATTTTTTTTATCGATTTTTCCCTTGAATCTTATAGAATTCGCCTTCAGTCCGAAAGGATGAAATGCAAAATCGAGCTTAGAGGAATATGAACTAAGAGCAGGAGGAAATGGCGCTAAGCATTTAATCCACCATGCTAACAACTCTGTCAGCTCGTCCCCTCAATATTCTTTTCTATTCTAGGGACAAGACCCAAAATTTGAGCGGGGGGACAGTCAATTAGATTGACCCCAGTGCGCAACTGGTAATTAATTTATCGACCCCGAAAGGATGAAAGGCAGAAGTCGACCTCGTCGGAATTTGAGCTCAGAACGCAAAGACTGACGAAACACCGCTAAGCATTTCGCCCGGCCTGCTAACGTGTCCGCCAGTTCGCCGCCTTCGTCGGCTCAACATTACTAAGTCATAAAGGCGGAGAGCTGGCAACAACGTCAGCAGGCCGGGCGAAATGCTTAGCGGTATTTCGTCTGCCGTTACGTTCTGAGTTCAAATTCCGCCGAGGTCGACTTTGCCTTTCATCCTTTCGGGGTCGATAAATTAAGTACCAGTTACGCACTGGAGTCGATGTAATCGACTTAATCCGTTCGTCTGTTCTTGTTTGTTCCCTCTATGTTTAGCCCCTTGTGGGCAATAACGAAATAGGTATTTCGTCTGCCGTTACGTTCTAAGTTCAAATTCTGCCGAGGTCGACTTTGTCTTTCATCCTTTCGAGATCGATCGATAGATAGATAGATAGATAGATATGCATAAATAAATAAACATATATATATGTGAATGTAAGCATGTGTGTATAATATTAAAGTTGATGGCTTATATTATATATCACAAATTTATATACATAAACACAGACATAAATATATAGCTTCATGTATAGCTAGCTAGCTAGCTAGATAGATAGATAGATAGTACATACATACATACACATTTCCATACGTATGTACATACATGCATATATATATGTATATACATGTATATATATATGTATATATATATATATATATATATATATATATATATATATA
>NC_068992.1:63103187-63104252 GCF_001194135.2 Octopus bimaculoides
TAGAGAGAGAGAGAGAGAGAGAGAGAGAGAGAGAGAGAGAGATGTTTATATATATTCTTGTACATACATATGCTTGTGTATGTGCGCGCGTGCATATGAATATACATAACGTATATGCACACGAACTAAATCACTCGTCTCTATAGATATTTCATACAAAAAGAATCACGTGGTTCGCTCCTTTCTTCTTTTTTCCTTTTTCTCTTTCCCTCTTTTATTCCTTCATCTCTATATATCCCCCTTCTCATCTGCCTCCTCATTCTCATCCTTTCAATTGCTTCTAGAAACTATCATTTTTGTTAAGATGAACTTTTCTTGTTCTTATTGAACAGTTTTTCTTTATTTTTTTTACTCATGTTATCGTTTTTAATGTTGTTTTTTATTGTTTTATTTTTCCTTAGTTTCTTCTTTGTCTATCTAATGTTAGCTGATTACCGGAAAAAAATGGTATCTTGTGAGACGATGGAACTGGGATTAATAGATGCCGTCTGTATCTAAACATGTCTATAAGCGAAGCTTTCTCTGGGAGTAGATTGTGCTCCCAATTACAGAGAAAGTCCAGCGAACCATTTCTCCTGGTTCCATTTGACTTATCCAATCGTTGATTCGTCTTGGCATTTCATTTGATCAACACACTTTCAGCAGAAATTCATTCCACACTCGTTCCCTTTCTCTCCTTTCCCACCTCCATCTATCTATCAATACACCTATCTGTCCGTCTACACACACACACACACATATGTATGTACGCACATATGTATGTGTGTGTGTGTGTGTGTGTGTGTGTGAATATATAACAATGTCGATATATATGTATTTATATATGTGTATGTGTGTATTATATATAAGTATGCATATGTGTGTATATATATGTATGTAAACATGTATGCACATATGCATGAATATCTACATATATATATATATGTGTGTGTGTGTGTGTGTGTGTGTGTGCGTATATATATAATTTTTATATGTATATATATGCATATATATTTTATGTATATATATATAAATATATGTACACATAAAATATACATGCATATATATATACATATAATATATATA
>NC_068992.1:63104535-63106831 GCF_001194135.2 Octopus bimaculoides
ACAATGTTATGTATTCTCGTCTTAGCTGTCCATCCGTCCGTCCGACCAGCCGACCGGCCAGCCATCCCAACAAGCGAAAGAATTGAACTGACTGACAGCAGGACCAACCGACCAACCTGCCAACCAACCAACTAATCACCTACCCATCCTGCTTTGCGTCCGTTTGCCAGCCTCGATCTTTCGATCGAAGAATTCACATGGCAGCGAGTTTCTTCTGTGGTAGTCGTTTCTTTGCCTTTTACCCTCCATCACAGCAACAACAACAACAAAAAAGCACCTCCCCGTCGACTCCAAAACTATCATCATTATCACCATCACCACCATCTATGCTTCATCCACCACCGATGCCGACGTCGACGGCGCCACATATTCAGCAGACAGTTTTTATCTTTCTTTGCTTATGTGATTGGTTTGTGTGTGTGTGTGTGCAACTTAGAATTTTTTCCTGTTTCTTTTAATAAGTTATTGAGTCCTGTACGGATGTATATATATATATATATATATAATACAACGGATATATAAGCACGTATACACACATATATGTACATACTTACATTTACATGTGTATAATAGATGCATATTCGGGTACAGGACGTTAGAAAAATGAACTACAGACAACGGAATGAACACATAGAAAAACAAATAGCCACTTGGATTAATTCTTCATCAGCAGCCTCTATTCTAAACTAGGCATATATATATATATATATATATATATATATATATATATATATATATATATATATATTTCGTTTTGGGATTTAGTTTGCAAGATGTTTTATGTGATTTCGTGTGTTGAAGCATATTTCGTTGTGGCTGGGGAGAGTCATTTTCTTATTGTGCCTTAAAATTTAACACACTCACCGGTAAAATTTCCACTTATTTTATTTTCCTAAAATTTTCGTGGCGTCTAGCACTCTAGCACAGCTGCATTTCGAAGAAGAGGAAGGATTTGTATGCACTGAGATCGGAGATGAAGTGTGAGTGAAGTCACTCAATGCTCAGTGGAGGAAAGAAAGTGTGACTGAAGTGAACTCCAAAAATAACGTGTCCGGTGATGGAATGCAACGTCACATTTTAGACGTCCGTAGGACTGTTAACACCCCTAGTGACGAAGGGCAAACAGAGAGAGAGAAAAAGAGAGTTAAAAAGAATGAGGAGAGAGGGAGAGATAGAGTGGGACTAGGCCCACAACCTTGTGAAGATCACATCGTCCACCTAGGTGGTTGGAAGATGTTGAAATGGAATGAAAGGATAGTGAAGTGATATTTTGAACAAAAGTTGGTATAGTGAAGTCGGGAGGGGGAAGGGAGATGTCAGAACTGGAATTGAGGGAGGTAAGTGACGTCACGTGATAAAAGCTGGTGTTTCGGCCTGCTTCTTTCTTCGTCCAGCATTCGAGGTGAATCTGTTGTGCGGAGCGAGTCCAATGGGGACAGTAGATTGTAGTCAGAGGTTGCGTAGCAAAAAGACATGTTCGAACAAGTTTCATTAATCCTTGTGGAGAGTAGGTCCCCTTTCAGTTTGAAGTTTGTTTCGCCAACTCAAGGCAATAGTGTTCTATTTTGTCTTCCTTTCTACAACAGGACATTTCGGCACTTATTTAGCTATTGAGAAGCACTTTTCTTTCTATCGTCGACGTTCAACAACGCCACAAAGATAAGGATCGGCAGAGCTCTTCTTAGACCATTTTATGGATGTTCAATGCCTAAAGGTTGCGGTATTTTGACCTGGGAAGATCCCTTTAAAGACGTAGAGGTAAAGAAGGTATTTTGGTGCTTGGTGTCTTTAAAGGGACATTCTCTGGACGATATGCCGCAGTTACTGGCGTTTAACAACAACCATACATTAAGTATATGTGACATTGGTAATGGTTATATTTTACAGCTGTTTCTAACACAAAATTTCACGGAAGCAAAGTGGCTGAGTTTCTTTCGAGCGTTGGGCCTCACGGAGGAAATGACCAAGACTTTTGGCATTATGTCGTGCTTGGGGAGAAGATCCATCAAGCCGAGCAAAATCGCAGTGATGACAGATACCGGTGTCACGCAAATGTGCCGGTGGTACGTAAAAGCACTCATTACACTCTCGGAGTGGTTAGCGTTAGTATCCAGCCGTAAAAAACAAAAACATGCCAAATCAGAATGGAGTCTGGTGCAGTCAAACCATCCAACCATACCAGCATGAACGACGGTCGTTAAATGATGGTGATGATGATGATGTGTGTGTGTGTGTGTGTGTGCGTGTGTGTGTCGGTGTGTGTGTGTGTGTGTGTGTGTGTGTGTGTGTGTGTGTG
>NC_068992.1:63106841-63108155 GCF_001194135.2 Octopus bimaculoides
TGTGTGTGTGTGTGTGTGTGTGTGTGTGTGTGTGTGTGTGTGTGTGTGTGTGTGTGTGTACACACATACATAGAGACATTTATATATACATACATACACATATATTGAGTCATCCCATAAATAATGCGGTTTTTTCAATTGCATGGACTAAAAGTCGGAGAGGGAGGGAATAAGCGACCTGCATCAACTTGATTTTAACAGTTATTTTTTCAAAGCTATAATGGAAGTGACAAAGGAGTATATTCGGCATATTTTGCTTTATGAGTTCAATAAAGGTAACAACGCAACAGAATGTGCAATGAATATTCATAGATTAAATGGGGATCGGACAGTAAACATAAGCCAGTGTCAACAGTGGTTCCAGAAATTCTGAGCCAGAAACTACAGCTTAGAAGCCGAGCCACATCATGGAAGATTTGTAGAGCTCGACTTAGACTGTCCCCCTCCCCACAAAATCCAGGCATTGTGCCCTATAATAGAAAGAATTATTATTATTATTATTATTATTATTATTATTATTATTATTATTATTATTATTAAGGCATTGAACTGGCAGAAACGTTAGCATGCTGGGTAAAATGCTTAGTGGCATTTCGTCCGATTTTAAGTTCTGAGTTCAAATTCCGCTGAGGTTGACTTTGCCTTTCATCCTTTCGGGGGTCGATTAAATAATTACCAGTTACGTATTGGGGTCGATGTAATCGGCTTAATCCCCTCCCCCAAATTTGAGGCCTTGCACTTCCAGTAAAACGGATTATTGCTCTTGTTGTTGTTATCATTACAGGTTACCTTTAAATATTGACCGATATCAACAAGTAATCAAAATCTACTTAATTCCAAATCCCCGTTAGTGCCTTGCGCTCTCTCTGCATGAACTAATATAAGACAAGATTAATGGTGAAAGTTTCTTCTGCGTATGTCAATTTGTTCCCCTATTAGCTTTTAGTAATTGTTGTGTCATGCCACTTATGGTGTCACATAAACAGGGACCTTTATTCTAATGTCCAAGTAAATGGTTACTTTATAAATTGGTCCCCGCAACGTGGCTTTATTTTTTTTTTTACTTTTTTCTATAAATATTTCTTATTCTGGAGATTAGAAGACTAAAATTAGGTCTTTTTTTTTTCTTTTCTAATTTTCGTAGTTTTACTCCCTCGCTGTCTGTTTGTGCATGCGTGTGTGACTCTGTGTGTGTGTGAGTGTGTCCATCTCTTCATCGTTTCCTTTATACATGTAAATATATATACACACACACGCATGAACATAATGACTATACGTGTCTGTATATATATATATATATATATATATATATAT
>NC_068992.1:63108721-63112709 GCF_001194135.2 Octopus bimaculoides
TCTCTCTCTCTCTCTCTCTCTCTCTCTCTCTCTCTCTCTCTCTCTCTCTCTCTCTCTCTTATCTCTTCTTTTAAAAATGGCTTTTTCTGCAGTGCATGAAATTGTATTGATATATAATGTGAAAGTATTCATAAATTGTCACGAGTCAGTAAGGAACCACATCCTCTCCGATAACCTTCTTGGCTGTTAATTGATTATTTACAATGAGATGTAGAAAGGCGTAGTTGATAAGTTATTGTGGTTACCAACTAACTTCATCAAGACCATCATTATCATCATTATCGTCATCAACATCATCATCCTCAACAGCAGCAGCAGCAGCAGCAGCAGCAATAACGGCGACAACATGTCAGAACATGCTTTCGGAATCAGAATCGTTTCACCGTGTACCAGTATGAGGAATGCTTCAATCAACAAGTTGTAATTGATTCAGTCACCGGAGACAGATGCCAAGTGTTTCTGAGAATTTAACCTGTGATAAAAGGAGATGAGTAAAATGCAGATCCGAAAGAAAGTGATGAAATGTCTGCGTTGGAAATCCATAAGAACCATGTTTAATTTAACTAGCACACTTGCTGTGTGCTAAAATGTCTTCTAGTTAATGGTTATATTGTCAGTTGATATAACGGTCATCAAACAGCGAGAGACAGACACAGAGAGCTAGGGACAGGGACAGAGATGGGAGAAGGGATAGAGTGACAAAATCTCATGATTTTGCCACTTTCGAGTTGTATCGGCCCAGGACAAATCTGATGGAGATGATCAATGATCAAAGATGCTCCAACCATGACATCTCCTTCTTACGTATGACAGCGAATAGATTATCAAATGGGATTATCTATGAGAGATGTGATTTAATATAGTTCTAGCTGTTATTTCTAGCAAAACAATCGACCGAGTCACTCCTTCTCTGGTTGGCCAGTACTATAACATTTCTGCTTGTTTGGGAGCCACTGAAGAATTGGCATTTCTGTAGTGGTTCTGGAGAAAAGTTTCTCAGTAAAGAGTGGCTCTCTTCTGACTTCTGGGTGTTGATATCAACAACCTGATGTTGCTTCGATATTCAACTGATCATTCTCTGCTACAGGCAAAGGCTAGTGCTCCTATCATTTGTTGGAACATTCTAGTCAATATTTCTTGCACAACACCCAGGCATTCCCACTGCAACTGTGTCATGATGCTTTCTATACTCCTTTGGGTCAGTTTTGAGTATTCACTAATAATATGTCTATCTCAGATGGTTCTCTACATTGTCTACACAAAAGTGACGCTGCATTCTTACCAATGCTCCAGTTAATTGAGTTGGTTTGTAAACCTTGTTCTGAAGCAGCAAGAATCAGTCCTTCCGTTTCCTCCTTTGAAAAACTCTGTCTTAGCAATCTCCAGGATTCTTCATCGGTTTCATCTGCATTTTGTTGGAAACAGTCTCTGTGTAGGACTTTCCATTTCCAATTGATGATCTTTTCTCTATTAGTCTTAATATTAGTTTCCTAGAGGGCGCCACCATTGTCATTGTTCCCCTTCCCTTTCAGTGCAGCGTTCAACTTTTTTGCATCACAATTCCTCAGATAAGCATGCAAGGACTTGATCTCCTTCACAACACCATCTTCCATTCCAACCAGTCCTCTTTCATCTTCTTTACTAGGTGTATATAGCCTTGCTACATTACCTCTAGTATGAAGACATCCATGCAAGGCATTACATTCCTAGTTTTTCTATCTATGTTGACAAGCTCTTCTTTTGTCCATCCTACAACTTCCGCATAGTTACGTATCATACCTACAGCTTACGCGTTGGTACCTCTAACCAAGTTCCCTCCATTTAGTTTAGGCCTATATCACTTTTTAACTCTTCTGGTATATTCAGAAGAACTTGTCTCCTTTATCTTGGTGTTCAGCATTTAGCCTAGTTGTAAAACACCAAGATACTTGCAAGCTTCTCCGTTCACTTCTCTCGACCACTCATCATCTGGACGTTGTACACACCTGCTGTCTACTTTGCACCCTCCCCTTAGTTCAATAACAGCGCATTTCTCTATACCAAATACCATCTGGATGTGTTGAGATGAAATTTGTAGACTAAGGGAATTCAATTGTCCACTGTAAGCTCCATCAAGCTTTAAAATCATCGATAAACATCAGATGAGTGATTGGTCTCATATGTATCCATAGTATGTAACCATCTTCCATCTTCCTCAGAAACGTGGAGAGTGGTAACATACAAGCAATAAACAGTAAGGGTGACATGGAGACTCTTTGAAAGATTCCTCTCTTGAATTCAACTTGTCCAACCTCTCTTCCATCTGCAATCAAAACAGTCTTCCAGTTTCTCAAACTATTTTTGAACAAATAAATAAAATTGTTTGCTACCTTAACCATCTCTAGGTATTTCAGAACCCACGAATGAGGAAATATATCATGTACCTTCATATAATCAATCCAAGTCCCTGATAGGTTTGTCAACATTCTTTGGTAGTTCCTAAGCGTTGCTTTGTCAATCAACAACTTATCCTTTGTTCGTCGTGAACCCTTCTTGCAACGTTTCAGTTCATCTGATAAGAGTTCATTTCTTTCATCAACCCCAGAGTTCAAATGGCACTTATTTTATCAACCTTGAAAGGACTAAAGGCAAAGTCCACAACGACAGAATCTGAATTCAGAACGTAAAGACAATCGAAATACCAATAAAAATTTTGTCCGACGCGCTAACGATTCTGCCAGTTCGCCGCCCTGTATCCTATTTAAATAATAACTCTTAAATAATTAAACGTAATATTATGATAAACTATTTGTTAGCCACAACAAAACCAACGATAATAACATTAACAGAATCAGCATAAACAATAACGATAAAACATTTCAAAATCTAAATAGATAGGCAAAACTAAATATACACTTCAACTGCACGTAAATGATAAACAATAAAATAAAGTCTAATTTAAAAAACGTTGTCGTAATTTGTTAGCATTTCCATACGTGCAATAAAGACATCCACTGCACCGGCTGTAATGTTACAGCATCACTTGCGAGTGCATACATGGCGGCATATGTATATGTGGTGTATTAAATTATTCCGAATCGTAGCAATGAGCTGTGGACAAAAGTATTAGTAAAAAAAAGGTGGGCAATAGTGAAATAATAGAGACTTGTGCTGCAGCCCCGAATACTTTTATAAATATTTGTTGAACACTTCTGTCGAATAATACCTCTCTAAAACTAATTATGTATGGTGTACCCTGTGAAGTGCATACGTGTCTTACTACCAAGGATACACACGCACACATACACAGATACAGACACATACAGACACACGTGCACGAATATTCATGCATATGGCGGTATACGGAGATATTTGGAATTTAATAAAAGACACAAAGATAGTTTAGCCGAAAGCAATAGATAATCGCAGACTCACTTTACGTTATACAGGGGGTCTCTGGATGCGCGAGCATAGGCGCACATCCATCCACACACCTATCCATACGTACATATATATATATATATATACATATCTATATACAAACACACACATATATGTATATACATACGTAAACCCTTACGTACATAGAGACATACCTATTAACATCTTATATTATTTACAGACAGATATATGCATATACATAAATAAATTACATGCACATGTAAATACGTATTCATTTATGCATACACACCTACATACAAATCTACATATATTTATAACATATGTGCATACACGTTAATATATATATGTATGTATGTATGTATGTATGTATGTATGTATGTAAGCATACATACAACATACAGACACACATGCATAAATTTATGCACATATAAATACCAGGATAAATATATATTCATACATAAACATACCCATAGGTACATAAATGCATACATACAAACACACATACGTACGCACATACATACGTGGATATATATGCATATATATATATATATATATATATATATATATATATGTGTGTGTGTGTGTATGAATATAGATAGATGTACAT
>NC_068992.1:63117178-63118910 GCF_001194135.2 Octopus bimaculoides
ATATATGTATATTTGTATATGCGCAGATATGTTACATATATATTTATATGTATGTATGTATGTATGTATGCATGTATGTATAACATGGATATATATGTCTGAGTATACATGACACGCACTTGCATAAATACACATGTAGATATGACATTTGGATTAACTGCATACAATTAATATATGCGCTTATGTGTGTGTGAATGTATATATGTGCATACATGCATATATATCTATATTTACACAGGCGCATATGTATACGGGTTTATCATCTATCTGTATGTTTTGTCCCTTTCTTGTATCACCTAACTGTCTGGATATTTTGCGTTCTTGTCCCATTCTGTATTATTTATATATATATATGTATATATGTATGTTATGTATTTGGCTGATGCGGAGCGACTACTTAGATTTTCCTTCGTGAATGTTGATATTTTCATTGTCTTGTGGTCCTAGATAGAATTTCTTCCAGAACTTTTATGCTCTAATATAGTACAATACTGATCTTTCCATTTTATATTTCAGACATGGTACATCTAGGATTACATTATCAAGAGTATCCTTCCTTGGCGTTAGTCTTTAGCCCTTATTCAACTGTGATTCTGGACACCCGTGATCAAATTTCTTCCTGTCGGATAGTGATCCAAGCTTACGTTATCGAAAAGTACATCAATTAATGTTCGTTACCCCCCAGATTAAACTAATTAACTGCGCAGATTTATTTAAAGAAAAACATACCTCCAGTTATTTTGTTAGATATTTCGTATCATCTACTGACTTCCTGACTTGTTATACTAAGTAATTTGAGCAAAATTTGGCTGCTATTTCTGATCAATCAGGCTTCCCATGTCGAGGCTACCTGATTTGGTCGTTTATATCTCATATAATTTTAAAAGAAAAGAGGGAAATGATGTATCTCATGGGAATATATTGTAAAGAGAAAAAATATTGAAAAAAAGAAAAAGGCGATATCGAATGACCGGACAAAAAATGGCGCCTAGAAAAACTAACATATGCAACGTCTTTGCGTTTTTCTCTCCGTTTTCCTTCTCTAAAACACTTCAGCTTTGGATAAATGGTAAAAGAAATACCAGAAACATACGCAAATAGATAAAAATGAAGCGATTTATCATCAGAAGGTTGTTAGATGTGAAAGATAAGATGAGGCTAAAACGAAATGATTTTAAGCCAAATAGATAACTACGAAACAACTGGAAATGAAGAAATGCAAAAAAAAAAAAATGATAATAATGATAAAATAAAACAAAACAAAAATAAACGATCGTAGATCGATTCCGGAAATTACCACGTCTGAAATGAATCATTAGGGTAAGGGGAAAACGTTGTGATTTGTGATTTCTAGTTGAGTAATATCGATTTTCATCAATGATTAAATCAAAGAAGTGCAGGCCTGTGTTGAGTGTTCAATTTAAGATCTTGATACTTTGATCTGCTGTTCAGTCGCGAGTTCAGCCTGGAAAAGTAAAAAGAAAAAGAAAACAAAAATGCAAGGATTGACGGGTAACACATACACGTAGACTTCTGAAATGCCTATGCTGATGTATGTGCGCGCGCGCTGACAAACACACAAATTATATATACAAATGTATGATACATGTGTGTATGTGTGTGTGTGGGTGTGTGTCTGTCTGTCTGTCTATGCGCGCATGTATATTTATATATAAAAGAAATATGTATATATACATTTATATGTATGTATACATATATATATATATATATA
>NC_068992.1:63119476-63122949 GCF_001194135.2 Octopus bimaculoides
TATATATATATATATATGCTCACGTACATATACATCTGTGTATCCATACACGAATGGGTGGACAGCGGACTTATTCTTTGTAAGCCTAGTACTTATTCTATCGGTGTCTTTTGCCAAACCGCTAAATTACAGAGACGTAAACACACCACCATCGGTTGTCAAGCGATGGTGGGGGGACAAATATAGACACGCAAACATACACACACACACACACACAAAAGCACACACACACACACACATATATATGACAGGCATCTTTCAGTTTCCGTCTTCCAAATCCACTCAAAAGGCTCTGGTAGGCCCGAGGCTATAGTAGAAGACACTTGCCCAAGGTGACACGCACCTTTATAGAATTGGGAATGAAATCACTAATGATTTTGTCAAGTGGCCAGCGTGAAATAAAACCCTTGTAGGTAATATTATCTACTAAATTTATAATTGAATACACGCGCGCGCAAACACGCACATGTATATATAGTCATGTTCCAAATAAATTTGTATGTGTGAAATTTCTCCCTCTCTTACCATGATTCTTTTTCTTTCTCTACCTATAGACACACACACACACACACACACACACATATATATTCATATACATATACATATATACATACATATGTACATACATATATATGTATGTGTGTGTATGTGTATATATATATATATATATATATATATATATACATATGCCGACACACGCACATGAATATCTATTCATTATTTCCAGTGAAGAACTAGAGTCGATGTAATAATCCACTATGCCACTATACTCACCTTTGACCGCAAAATGCGTGGTCTTATTCGTGTATCAGGAAGCTAAATACTTACAAAGATGACCATTCATTGTTTTAGGCATCATCCCGGTGTGAAATGTTATTAAGCGAAAGAATGTAAACTATAATGAAACGGAAACGAGAAGCTGTATGTAACGACTTAGTTTGAAACAAATATCAGGCTTCTTTATCAAAACCATTGAGGAATTTTGTCTAAGACAGTTGTGTTATCAACTAAGTTTTTATTTCATTTTGTTTCTTCCTGTGTAGCATAACATGTTTCAATCGTTCTATTTTGTAAAAGCATTGTAAGTCACGGATAAATATTACATATTTGCTCCAGTATCATAACTCCTACGTCTTAACCTTATATATTGTGTCTTACATTCAGAAATTATGCCTTAACTTCACAATTCATAAGTCATAACATCATAAGTTATTTGTTTTGACATCGCGATCTGTATGTCTTAACCTCATAATTTATATGCATCATATCCAGAATATATGTCTTAAATTCATTTATGCATGTCTAAACATGAAAGACATACATTATGACTTGAGTAAGTTAATGTCATAATTTGTATGACTTACTTCATAGCTTCTATATACTAACATCAGAGCATGTACGGCTTAACCTCATAACTCGAATATCCTAAATTCATAATTTGTACATCCTAACATTATTACTTAAGACGGCGAACTGACAGATCCGTTAGCAAATTGGACCTAATGTTTTTACACTATTTCTTCCGGCTCTTTACGTTCTGAGTTCAAATCCAGCGAAAGTCAGTTTTGGTTTTAATCTTTTCGTGGTCGATAAAATAAAATACCAATGAAGGACAGGGCTCAATGTAAATAACTTGTTCCCTCAAAATTCACTGACCTTGAGCCCTTCAAGATGAACGTTGGGATCTCGGTCACTTATACACTGTAGGAAACGGGGTAAACGACCTTATGAGATCAAGGGGCGCAGAATAATAGAAAAAAAAAACATAATTTTAGGTGTCTTTATATTGATTTCAAATTTTGGCACAAGGCCAGCAATTTCGGTGGATGGAGAAAATCGACTACATCGATCTCAGTGCTCAACTAGTACACATTTTATCGCCCCCGTACGGATGAAAGGTTAAAGTTGACCCCGGCGGCATTTGAACTCAGAACGTAAAGTCGGAAGAAATGTCACAAACCATTTTTTCTGGCACGGCAACAATTTTGCCTGCTCGCCATCTTTCTACGTCTTTGTATTATAACTTGTATTTATTTGTTTCAAAGTTCATGTCCATTAGGACATAGCTTGAATGTTTTGAACATTACAAAGGTGGTGCCCCAACCTGGCCGCAATCTAATGACGAAAACAAGTAAAGGACAAAAATAATTCGATATTTAACATGGATTACTAAATAACATCAGCCACTTGAAGATTAGTTTATACATATACTGTAACGCTTCGATATACGAGTTAATTTGTTACCGGAGATAGCTCGTAAAGTGAAAACTCGTAAAGCAGAACAATAATTTCCCATTGTAGCAATGTTATAAATCTCAGAAAAATATTTTACCATTAAAATTTATAATACTCGTAAATAAATCTCAATGAAACAAAAGTAGTCTGTAAAGAATATTTTATGTGAAGGAAAAAGAATATCAAGATCATTTATAATTAAAAAATATTATAATCGTTTTCTGAATCCCTTTCACTCTCACTAGACTCGCGTACGCCATCACTTATAGACGCGATCGCCGATTCACAAGCACTCGTAGACGGACTTGTAGATTTCCTTTTAAAAAACAAGTCTAGAGCTGTTTGCTGAGAAGAAGCTTTTTCTCGCTCTCTATAAATTTCTCGGTAACACGCAGGAGCATTTATTATGGTAGGAGAAACATTTTGCACTTCGTTCAAAATTTGGATCTTGTGCTCGACAAATAAAACACGTAAACCCGGGGTCTCGTAAAGCGCGTCCACGTAAAGTGAGGTATTACTGTACATGCAGCATTATGATACATCGCAGATAATGAAATATCATAAAAATATTCGTAATCTTTTAATATATCATCAACGTTGGTTACCATGTATTGAATGCTTAATTTTAGAGCGTGTTCAGCTATTCAATATCCAGGGTGCATTTCGCTTAGATACAATGATACACATGTTTGTGTACTCGTGTGTATGAGTGTAGTTACATTTTTTTTATTAGATGTTGCATAAGCTATATATCTTTATTGTGTTTCATTTCTGTCTATAATGTTTAGTACTGTAGAGTTTGTTATACTGGTGTATTTAAATATCCGGTTGTTTTTTTTCCTTTCTTTTTTTTTTTGTATTTTTTAAATACAAAGCTGTTTTATAATAAACGTATTCAAATAAATTTGCTAAAACCAGATTTCGGCTTTCAATGCAGAAATCAATAACCAATTTAACACGTAGGAAATAATTGTGTTTTTGTAATTTTTAAAAACACACGTTTAAAAACAGCGATTTGTTACACTTATTCATTAATATGAACACCTATATATAATTATGCATATATATTTATGTATATATGTGTGTATATTTTCACATATGCATGCATATATATAGAGAGAGACACGCACACACACACGCACGCGCGCACACACGCACACGCGCGCACACGCACACGCACACACACATACGTACACACACATACTCACATACACACACATACACACACACACACACAC
>NC_068992.1:63123149-63124195 GCF_001194135.2 Octopus bimaculoides
ATGTATGTATATATATATATATCAACATGCATATGTATATAGATAAATATGTAGGCAAATAGTGAAACAGAGAGACACACACACACACACTGATAGTTTGATAGATAGATAGATAGATAGATAGATAGATAGATAGATAGATAGATAGATAGATAGATAGACAGACATCGCTAATGATTCTCCCCGTTCACCGCCTTACGACCCAAATAATGATATTTTTTTATGAGATTCACAAACTCATAAATTTGAGGAAGGTGTTCCGGTCCACAACTTCTGTTAACTGGTGTTTATTTAATCGACCTCCATGTAAATAAAAGACAAAAAAAAAAAGAACAGAAAGGCACCGCTCACAAGAATTCTTAGCATGTCGGTCAAAATGCTTAGCGGCATTTCTTCTCGTTTGACGTTCAGTTGAGCACCTGGGGCGATGTATGCGACTAATTCCCACCCTAACATTTCAGGCATTATGCTAAAAGTAAATAGAAAAAGAAAATCGAAAACAGAAACACAGAATGTCGAAATTTAATGCAAGCAACGCATGACTTTCTCACACTCTCCCAATTCTGGCCACAGTTCCAGGGTCTCTGTTTGTTTAGCGGAAGTATTCCAAGGGAGAAGTGTTAATTGTCTGCTAAGGTTCCGATATAGTTATGGTGATGAAGAGAGAGAGAGTAGTTTCAAGATGTCTCTTCTAGGTTGAACAGTTACAAGATGTCTGACGTGTTATATAACACTGATGAAGACTAGAGTTAAGTGGCACTCAAAACAACCGGAAGTAAGTCATTGAAACTTCCGAGTTTACTAAGCTCAGAACCAATCTGCGGAGATAATCAACAATTAAAGAATTTTACGAGATTCAGTAGCAGTGAGTGCGGTGCATATGAAACTGCATATGCTGGTGCATGTGTATATGCATATGATACACACACACACACACATACAAGCACGAATACACACACATATAAAATTTATACAAATATATGTACATGTATATATATATATATATATATATATATATATATATATATATATATATATATATATAT
>NC_068992.1:63124707-63125834 GCF_001194135.2 Octopus bimaculoides
GTACGTATACCCGTATGCATGTGCGTGTATAATGTATGTGTATTTAGATATATATGTATAAAACATTTCCTCGAAATCCGTCGTAGCTTTCAGTTGAACACCTTCATCCTTCTTCGCTTTCCTTTGTCCACATCCTGTTGCTTTTCATTAGCGGGCCTGTTTTACAAATATTCTTATTATATATTTATTGGAACTTGAATAGACCCTTGCCACACCAACTTATTTCTTTGACCTGTTAGGTCTCGGATCTTGTTACAGGTTACTGGCCCCACACTGTGCTATGCAATTGCTACGGAGACAGCGTCTGTCTAGCCTCAACACCTTCGCCCCTCACCTGCGTTAGAATTTTTCTCATATCCTTTAGCCAATCTTTCTTGACATCTTTGGCATTATGGATCAACCCCCTCGCTCGCCCTCACTGACTGCAACAATCTTTTTTTTATCATACACATAAATAGCTCAAATCCAACGAGATATAAAAGTCATGATAGAAATAAAAAATAATCCTTTCTACAGGTTGTTCAAAAAGTCTCCGCAGTAAGTGTTTTATTGCAAAATAAATATTTATAAGATGGTATAAGACTACAAAAGAATAGATTAGATTTTACAAGACATTAAAATACTTTATAAGAGGTGTTGAAAGTGTCGTCTTCCATATTCAATATATAGCAGTTGACTCTTCTACATATGTTCTGAAATGCATCTTGGAGAGTCTGACTCTGGGAGAGTCAGAATGAAAAAAAAATTTACTGCGGAGAGACTTTTGAACACCCTATACTGTAGGCACAAGGCTTGAAATTTTGTGGGATAGATAGATAGATAGATTAGATAGATAGATAGATTAGATAGATAGATAGATAGATAGATAGATAGATAGATAGATAGATAGATAGATAGATAGATAGATAGATAGGTTGGTAGGTAGGTAGGTTGGTAGATAGGTAAATACATACATACAAACAGACAGATATAGATACTATTATATATACATACATACATTCATACATTCACATACATATACAAATATGGATAGACTGTTTAATATACGTGCGTCTGTCTGTCTATACGGATTAGCGCTTGTACGTATATATATATATATATATATATATATATATACATAATGTATT
>NC_068992.1:63125959-63126782 GCF_001194135.2 Octopus bimaculoides
CAGACAGATATAGATACTATTATATATACATACATACATTCATACATTCACATACATATACAAATATGGATAGACTGTTTAATATACGTGCGTCTGTCTGTCTATACGGATTAGCGCTTGTACGTATATATATATATATATATATATATATATATACATAATGTATTTATATAACCTAGGTTAACCTCTTTTACATAGGTTCCACCCATTACTGTCACAGGCCGTGTTTATCACAATAACACAATTCGGTGATATTTGGGAGCTGTTCTTTATTATTTATGCCTCTGCAAGCAGCGGAATTTTCTTATATATATTTAGATAACTTTATGTTTACATTTAATACTTATTTATTTATGTCGGTATTTCTTAAACAAAAAGCATCGACTGAAGTTAGTTTGATAGAAAAATTGAAACTTTTGAATAATATTTCTTTTAAATTTTTCTTAACATAAAGTGAGGTCTGTGATGTATAAGGCGTAAGCTTTTTTAAAGGAGTTTTCGACGTAGGGTTCATGATAAAAGTTATTAAACCACATTTCTCTTTAACATATAAACAGAATCACAAACACACATACTCAAACATGTATGTGTGCGTGTGTGTGTGTGTATGAGGCGCAGGCGTGGTTGTGCGGAAAGAAGCTTGCTTCCCAAACACATGGTTCTAGGCTCAGTCCCTCTGCGTAACATCTTGGACAGGTTTTCTTCTACTATAGCCTCAGGCCGACCACAGCCCTGTGAGCGGTTTTCGTCGGCGGAAACAGAAAGAAGCCCACCGTATATGAGTGTGTGTGTGTGTGTGTGTGTGTGTGTGCATTTGTGTATA
>NC_068992.1:63127168-63127691 GCF_001194135.2 Octopus bimaculoides
ACACACACACACACACACACACACACACACACACACACACAAGTATTGCTTTCATCTGCGTACTTCACCCATCACACATGAAATTTTTTGGCGATGACGCTTATTGGTATCCCGACATCATCATCGATAAGGCTTTGACTTGGATGAATTGAGTCGTACTTATAATGTTCCAACGTTGAAAATGCTTGTGTATTTCTTTGGTGCAGTTGAAACAAAACTGCCAAAGGTAGTCCACTTCTACCAAAACTTTATGCCCAAAAGATCTGGCTACATTTAGAAATTTGACAATTTTTAACTCATTGTATTCTTCACATATGGCAACAATGGTTACAGATATCATAATGGCACATATGGCTAAACAATGCTTGCACATTTGTACATTTCTTGTCTGAGCATTTTATCTGTCATGGCGGATCTGATCCGACAAGGATAAAAGACATTTAATTGATTTGAAGACAGTATTATACTGATACTTAAATATCTTCAAATACAGCTTATACCTTGTATATATATATATATATAT
>NC_068992.1:63127766-63130851 GCF_001194135.2 Octopus bimaculoides
ATGTGTATATATCTGTATATATGTATGTATGTATTTATGTATTTAGCTATTGGCTTTCCGGCTGTAGCGTCACCTTGCGGATTCCAAAATGCCAGCAGGAATCTTCCAAAATGCAAGCATGGCCCGGAAATCTCCACCCAGGAGTTCAGGATGCTATCTGGAACGAGCGAGTCTTTTAGAGTTCTCGTGCGTTCGGCAATGCATAACTTGCGGCGTTTCGTCCCGTTGGTGTAGGGGCTTGGGTTCTCGAGCATTTTCCATGCGATCGAGTATGGTATCCCTTCGTCTCTTAGTTGCCAGATATGGCTGGCCAGCGATGTCACGTATCTCCTTTCTGACCTCTCCCGTTATAATATTAACTGCACTACATCTTAGAGAGTGCTTCTCCTCCGGGTTTATGTATTTCTACAAATGACATATATATATATATATATACAGAGAGTTATGTTATATTCTGTTAAGAACGTAGTACGTTAACAGTATAAAGCTAGTCCACCTTCAGATTTCATCCTGTGCTATCCGGAAGTAGTATATATATTATATATTATATATATAAGTGTATATATATATATATATATATATGTGTGTGTGTGTGTGTGTGTGTGTGTGTGTGTGTGTGTGTGTGTGTGTGTGTGTGTGTGTGTGTGTAGTAAATGAAAAACAGAAGATGGAAAATATATATATATATATATATATATATATATATATATGCGCATGTATGTAAGTATACGTACATGCATGCATTCAGACATATATTCACACACAACACACACGGTATACCTCCACTCACAAACCTACACACACACACAGGCACACGTGTAAGTGAGTATCTATGTGCCAGTATAAGTGTGTGCTAGAGTATTTGCGTTGATACACACATGATTAGCAAACACGTGTACGGCCCCGACACACATATATATATAGAAATAATTAAGTTTTGATTGAATTAATATATTCTGAGCACACTTCGCATGTTAACGGTAATATATTTGGCAAACACATGTCATAAGGAATAATTCCTTTACGCTTCTGTTACTTCTGATATGATCTCTCATACAAACACGAGACTGCGTTCTACATCCTCCTACACACAAACACACGTGTATATAGATAGATAGATAGATAGATAGATAGATAGATAGTTTGAGAGTGTTTCGTTAAGAAAACAAGTGTTGCCCGTCAAATCACAAAGATCCTATATTGGTAAAGGTGCTCTTAATCATGTGTATAAATAGAAAAACATGACATCAATAAAGAACTCAATATCTGGTTCTAGTTTAATATTGCTATTGATGTGAAAGTTTGGCACAAGATCAATATTTTAGGAGTGGGTGCAAGTCAATTACATCGATCCCAGTGCTTAAAGGGTATTTATTTTATCGACTCCGAAACGATAAAAGCAAACTCGACCTCAGCGTAATTTGAACTTAAAAAACTCCGCTAAATATTTTTGCCCGGCGTGCTAACGATTCTGCCAACTCCCTGCTCTGCAGATTGGTATTTTAATATTTCGTGGATAAAAAAAAAAAAAAGAAAAAAAATGGTAGCAGTGACAGCCAACATTACGCCACAACTCGCTTTCGAAATTGTGTGGGCGTGTGTGTGAGAGACAGACAGACAGACAGACAGACAGACAGAGAAAGGCGGACATTCAAACAATATTGTTTCTTTCATTTAAAAAAGCTAAAGAAAAAAAACTCATACTTTTGCAATCATCATCATCGCCGTCATCTTCTTTTCCTCACTTCTTCATCTTCTCTTTTCGGTTTGTTTCCTTCTCCTTTTCCTCCCTTTTTTCTTCTCACCCTCTTCTTCCATTTTCTTCCTCTTTTCCACTCCTTCCTGCTCTCTTATTCCTTTTTCCTTTCTTTCTTTTTTCCTTTTCTACCCTTCCCCCTTTATTCCCTTCTTCAGCCATCTTCTTATCCTCCTTCATTTTCTCCTTCGTCTTTCTTTCCTTTCAAATAATTTCATTCTCTTCTTTTTATCTTTCTCTTTTATTGCACCTTCTACTTCTTTTTCTTTTTTGTCCTTTTCTTCTCTCTTTGTCTTCTTTTCCTTTTTCTTCTTTCTCTTTTTCTTCTTTTCTTTTTGTCCTTTTTTTATTCTTTCTCTTTTATATTTTTTATTCTTTCTTTATCTTTTTCCTTTCCTTTCTTCTTTTCACCTCCTTCTCTTTCTCCTTTTCCTTCTCTTCCTCCTAGTTCTCCCCCTCCTCCTACTTCTGCTTCTCTAATTTATTATTTCTCTTTTATTTTACCCTTTTACTTCTTCTTCTTCTTCTTCTTCTTCTTCTTCTTCTTCTTCTCCTCCTCCTCCTCCGAGTCCTCTCCCTTCTCTTCCCCCTCCTCCTCCTTCTTCTTTACTCCTGCTCTGATTTCCAATATCATTTTTCTCACATGTTTCGGCAGAACTTATAATATAAGTGATATTAAAGGGGTGCACTTACTATGAGAAATTCTGAAAGGAGAGAAACCGTCAACATCACAAGTAAATTCTTTTATATCTATCAGACATCTTATTACCGGACAAACTCACAAACACACATTCTGCCTTCCTCCCTGTTCCTCCCTTCATACTCTCAGCACATGAAACGCTCCCACACACAGACAGACGCGCACGCACGCACAAAGAAACACACACACACACATGCAGATGCGATAATAATTATAATAATAATGATTGCTTCTTTATTGGCCACGGGGGCTGCAAAAATATTTAGGACAATACAAAAACAAAGAAGTGAGGGGATTTGGATAGAAATGATTAAAGCTTAAATAATTTGCAAAATTATTTGCAAAAAAAAAGAAAGAAAAAACATTTTTACAAATACGCTCTCCAAATGGGGGAAAACGCCACCCAGGGGCAACCAAGGAACCTCAGAGAACATCTCCAGCTTTAGAAGCTGTGCAATGGCAATGATAATAATAATAATAATAATAATAATAATAATAATAATAATAATAATAATAATAATTACAATAATCTTTAGGCACAAAGCCCAAAATTTGGGGGGAGGGGGCCAGTCGATTAGATCGACCCAATTACGCAACTGGTACTTGATTTATCGACTCCGAAGGGGTGA
>NC_068992.1:63130963-63131893 GCF_001194135.2 Octopus bimaculoides
GAAGACAGACGAAATACCACTAAGCATTTCGCTCGAATAATAATAATAATAATAATAATAATAATAATAATAATAATAATAATAATAATAATAATAATAATAATTTCTGCAAATTAGCTGCAAATATTTATTAACTGCAGAATTATTTCCGGAATTAGCGCGCCAGATTGAAGACATTTGAAAGGATACACTGAATGTAATTTGTAGAACTCTACACGTGCTCCCTTTCGGCTGGACGTCCTGTGTCTAGTTCTGGAAATTACATCGCAAATCGACGGACTACGCTGACGATCCTGCAAATATTTACTTATGTAAATTTTAACAGGTGAAACCATGGTACGTAGGTTAATCGTTTTTTATTTAGTATTCTTTCATTTGTCTTGCCCTTTTAGTCTGTTGTGTCGCTGAATTTTTACTGAGAACATATATTTTTTTCATGGTTAGATGATTCGGCATCTATTTCTAGCATATAGGAGTCCACTTTTGCTGGTCATTCCTCTTATTTTTGTATGTAATATAATTTTAATCTTCGGATTTTTTTAATATGCTAGACCACTGGTTCTAATTGATTAATATCAACTTCTACCCTCATAAATAACTTTTATACATACATATGTGTATATATATATAACATAATTATGATAATAATATTAGGGAAAAAATTCAATTTAATTTATCAAAATTAAATTAAATTTCACAATGTATAATATATAAAATATAGAATTTAAAGAAAAAACACAACAATTATTTAATTCACCCATGAAAATCCACAAATATTGATCGGGCACAGACAGTGTGTCGTAAGTCAACTGGAGGAGATGTCGTCTTAGGGCTATAAACTACAGTAGCATCATCCCATATGGGTCAACCACATTTAGATGGGAAATATACTTTACGATATATATATATATATATGTATATATATATATG
>NC_068992.1:63141159-63142104 GCF_001194135.2 Octopus bimaculoides
ATAATAGGCGCAGGAGTGGCTGTGTGGTAAGTAGCTTGCTTACCAACCACATGGTTCCGGGTTCAGTCCCACTGTGTGGCACCTTGGGCAAGTGTCTTCTACTATAGCCTCGGGCCGACCAAAGCCTTGTGAGTGGATTTGGTAGACGGAAACTGAAAGAAGCCTGTCGTATATATGTAGATATAGATTTATACACAGACGCACATATACACATATATAAATATATACATACATACATATGTGTGTGTATGTGTGAATGTCTGTGTATGTAGGATGAAATATATGCATAATATTTGAATGTTAGCAATACATTCATGTTAAATATAATATTCGATACAGTATATAATATACACAAATGTCTGATAGACGATAAATACGTGTCAATATAGATATATCCTTGCTCAAACAGGTGTACATAAGATAAGTTTACTGTGATATATATATATGCATGCATACATAAATATATGTGTGTTTCTCTGTGTGTGTGTGTGTGTGTGTGTGTGTGTGTGTGTCTGTGTGTGTGTGTGTGTGTGTGATGTAGGGCATATATTGGTCTTGTGTATATTATACTTGTTTGATCAAACGCATGTATATATTATTCATTTGATCATTTTAGCTTATACACACTCTGATGTAACATAAAGAATTCCATCCGATGTTATACATACATGCACGATATTCAATATATAGATGTCTCGTATTGTTAAATATACATCTCTCGAAACGCCGGTGTTAAAATGGGGGTAGCTGATGAAGGAAAATGTTCTCTATGTGGCTTGTGTGTTTTCTGTACTCTGGTTATTATTACTTTCTTGTTTACGTTTTGTTTGCAATGTCCTGTACCCAGATATGCACCTATATATACAGGTAGACGTAGGTATGCACATACCTGTACGTATATATGCATATACTCATTTATTATTTGTTTTATATATATATATATAT
>NC_068992.1:63142753-63143469 GCF_001194135.2 Octopus bimaculoides
GTGTGTGTCTGTGTGTGTCTAATTATATCATATATATATATATATGTATATGTATATATATAATATATGTTTACATATTTCATTTATATACATATATATATATACATATATATGTATATATATGTATATGTATGTATATATATCTATATATATATATTTATATATATGCATGTATTGGATCTAGGCTACGGATATATGTTGTAAAGAATCTTATTAAATTATATTACATACATGCATACATACATATATACATACATAAATATATACATATATATATACAAGATATATATATATATATATGACTGTGTGTGTTTGTGAGCGTATATATACATGTTAAATATATACATAAATACAGACGTATATGTATAACAATTTCTGTATGTGTATGTGTCAAAGCCTTTATGTGTTGACCCACAAACACACATACACACCTATTTAGTGTATAAAAATGGTTGGGCTGTTTTAATAGATAATATTGATTTGCAACTAACTTTATTAATCCATCTCTTTATTCCTCATTTCGATCTCAAGTATTCCTTGTAAAAACATCTATCTACCTACCTATCTATATATCTGTCAATCTATTTATCTGTCTATCTATCTATTCATTTGTCTGTCAATCTATCTATGTATTTATCTATCTATCCATCTTTATATATATATATATATATATATACACACACAAACACACACACTTATATATATATATATATATA
>NC_068992.1:63143688-63147727 GCF_001194135.2 Octopus bimaculoides
ATATATATGGTCTTTTACTCTTTTACTTGTTTTCGACTGCGGCCATGCTGGAGCACCGCCTTTGGTCGAGAAAATCGACCCCTGGACTTATTCTTTGTAAGCCTAGTACTTATTCTATCGGGCTCTTTTGCTGAACCGCTAAGTTACCGGGACGTAAACACACCAGTATCGGTTGTCAAGCAATGATGGGGGAAACAAACGCAGACGCACACACATATACACACACATACATATATATATATATATATATATATATATATAAGTATACTTAAATTTCTTCATATTTAAACATATACATAAATATATAAGTATATATGTTTGTTTGTGTGTGCCTATGTGTGTCTGTGTTTGTGTGTGTTTGGAGGGGGGAGAGAAAGCGAGAGATAGAGTAGGATAAAGAAACACGTTCATATGTATGTATGTATGTATGTATGTATGTATGTATGTATGTGTATGTATGCATGTGTGTATGTATGTACGTACATGCATACATCCAGTAACCTGTTTAGGTTTGCCCTTGGGCAGGTCATGTTCCTGTGAACCTCCTCCCCTAATCTCCATGCGCCGTGGCTGGGTCCGAACCCTCCCCTGTAACCGTTATTTACATTGCTGAAACTTCAGTTCGAATGACTAGACCTTCCCGTTGCCTTCTCCAGGCTGGTGGGACAGGGGCCCAGGACGTAGACTGTCGGATGATAAACCACAACCATTCGGGTCGACACGCCAACAAATCCGTCGCTCTCCCACCTGCAAAGCAGCGTGAGAAGAAGTATTTTGCTCAAGAACATAACACACTTCACGGTCCGAGAATCGAACTCTTAATCTAGCCATCATGAATGTAACAACCTAACCACCAGACCATTATACATATGTGTGTCTGCGCGCGCTTGCGTGTGTGTATGTGTGTGTGTGTGTGTGTGTGTGTGTGTGTGTGTGTGTAACGATACAGTTACCCTTATTTCCCATCCTTTATAATTTAGTTTCCTGTTACTAATCCTATATCTTTCCGTAAATATGAACTATATTAATACATGCATACATACATACATACATACATACATACATACATACATACATACATACATACATACATACAGGCATATACATATACATATATGTACATATATGTACATATATGTTTTTTACACTCAACTACTCGGCTCTGATTTATCCGTTATCAACATCAGTGTCTGCCAGCCCAGCTGGGTATCACTTCAGCTGTTTTATTAAGCGTTCTCCGTGTGTTTGGGTGTGTGCGTACATACCTATGAGCACATGCAGTCACACCCCTCCCCATATATATTTATATATACGCACACACATATATATATATATAAAATGTATATTTGCAAGTATGTATGTATGCATATGTATGTATATACATACACACATACACACACACACACACACATATATATATATATATATGTATGTACGTATGTATGTATGTATGCATGTATGTATGTATGCATGTATGCATATGTATGTATGTATATACATTCGTATGTACGTGCAAGAGTGATAAAGAAAGAGAGAGTGTGCTCTGAGTTCAAATTACAACGGAGAGACAATATTAAAAATAAGCTAAAATATGCTCTAAGTCTCGTGCAATGAAAGCTCCTTCTTTATTATAATTTATTTCGGACGAAACCATTGCGATAACAATATCCGGCTAATAACATAAAGCAGATGATAGATCCATGTTCTGAGTGTGCGATACATGCATATACGAAATTATAATCTGCAGAAAAATACTTAAATTTGTTTAATTAGTATATTTATTAACGTAAGTTAGATATATTATATCGGACCTCAATACTGTGCGGTCTCAGGTGCCCCTTGCCAGGCCGCTGATATTAATGGCTTAGATGCTTTTAGTATGCAAATTAGAAACCCCATTTCTCTGCACCTGCTGGTGTTCTTGTGTATATGAAAAGCTTGGCTACTATTTTTCTGGTATTGATGCAGACACATCTGATGAGAACCCGATAATGATTGGAAATCGATTTGGACTTTTCACCTAGCTTTTCTCAGCCAGTGGAGAAATAGATAAAGTTGTCCTGCTTATGTTTTGCACGTTTGTTATTCACACGCACACATAAAGATAATGAATAAGCATACATACGCACACACATATACACACACACACACATATATGTATATATATATAGAAATAATGTATGATTATATGCATGTATGTACATACCTACATCTACATGTATATATAGATGCATATCTGGGTACATGACGTTACAAAAAAACATGGACAAAATGATAAACAAGGTACAGAAAACACACATAGAGACCATTTCTTTCATATATATATATACACACGCACACAACCACACGCTTATGTATATATATTTCTCTAGTGTTATTTAAACCTAAAACTGCACGGCAAATTGCCATTCTCAAGAACTCCAAGTGTAATTAGATAATTTACATTATGTAACCGAGAATCAACATTTGTTAATGAAATGTACGCAAGATGGCATAAATTAATATCAAATAAACGATCTACCATATTTGGATTTATTTTCTACTCCTATCTCTCAGACTACATTATCCTTCCAATCATTTGGAACTCAGAACCATGTGATTAAGAAGCGAACTACTTACCGCGCAGCCACACCTGCACTTCTACATGTGTGTGTGTGTATGTACATATATATATATATATACATATATACATATATATATATATACATATATATATATATACTTATATACATTAATATATATATACTTATATACATATAAATATATATAGGTGTTTCGCTCATAAACACACACATCGCCCAGTCTCAGATTCGAACCCGCGATCCCTTGACTGCAAGTCCACTGCTCTAACCACTTGGTCATACGCCTCCACTTTACATTAGTATACATTGAAGTTATTCTAGAGTTCACGAGGCACCATGCTGGCAGAATTATTGGCGCGGAGGACAAAATGCTTAGGGGCCTCCCTTCCGGATATTTACGTTCCAGTTCCGACGAGATGAACGCTGACTTTAATACATCCATAATCGGTGAAACATTGTGCCAGTCAAGCACCTGTGCTGATGCAATCGATTTCTGCCTTCTCATCAAGATTGCTGGCTTTGTGCCAGGCGACAGACCGGCGTCCCGATCAAGGGTGATGTTCTGATTTTGATCATTCAAACGCCTTCGACATTTTCGGAACCAAAGAAATCTTTAATCCAAGATTTACGACAGGTTATTGATAGCAGCCTTATTTATTCGATATCAACTGTTCAAAGGGCGTGGGTGTGTGGTAAGAACGTTGCTCCACAATTTCATGGTTCCGGGTTCAGTTTTACTGCGTAGCGTCTTGAGAAGTGTCTTCTGCTATAGCCTCGGGTCACTAAACCCTTGTGAGTGGATTCGGTAGACACCAACTGAAGGAAGCCTGTTGTGTATATATACGGGAGCGTGCTCGGGGCGGCGGACTGTAAAGTTCCTGGTTTTAAGTAGATCGCGAAAGGTTTGGTTGGAGGTCAAACATACAACTGAACATAAAAAACAAACAGTAGTAATATATATGGGTTTGTGCGTGTGTGTGTGTGTGTGTGTGTATGTCTGTGTGTCTGTGTTTTTTTCCCCCAAACTATTTTCTAACTGGTGCAGGTGTGTTTACGTCCTCGTAACTTTGAGGTTAGGCAAAAAGTACGATCGAATAAGTATGTGACTTTAAAAACTGAAGTACGGAAGTTCATTCCTTTGACTAAAGAATTGCGTGTGTGCGTTTCATTCTCTTACATTGTATAGCTACAATCCGACACCAATCCACGACCTCCACCACCACCACCACCAATATCACCACCACCACCATCGCCAACTGCCCGTTTTACAGTGTCGGTTAATCCGTTTCTTCATCAACAACTGGAAATGATGAGTACCAGAAGACTGAGATGCTGATATATATCTGTATACATACATATACATATATATATATATTTATATATATACGTATACATATATATATATTTATATATATATGTAAATATATAAATGTATATATATATATGTATATATATAT
>NC_068992.1:63147942-63148702 GCF_001194135.2 Octopus bimaculoides
ATATATATATATATATATACATGTATACATATGTACATATATGCACATAAATAATATACGTGTATGTATATATGTATATATGTATATATGCATATATATGTACATATATTCATATATACGCACAGGACATATTAATTTATACACAAATATGTATGTGCGCGCGCGTATGTGTGTATGTGTGTGTGTGTGTGTGTGTGTGTGTGCTCAGCGTGACATTTGATAAGGCATGGCGTGTGAGGTATTCTAGATCAGTATATCATTTCAAAGAGATTGAAAATAAAACCATATTGGTCTAGATTGCTTCTACAGGCGCATTATCACACTCAGATAAAGATAAAGTGAAGGAGTGCACAAGAGATACAAGAGGTATACACACACATACACACATACTCACTTATGTATGCATATATATTTACATGAAGGAAGAGGCGCACATACACACACGCGCGCGCGCGCAAGCACACACACGCAAGCACACACATACGCATATACATATATGTACGTGCACAGATTGTCAAAACGAGAAAGTTTAGTGATAGCTGAAGCGAAGAGAAGACAACTTAAAACACCAGATGTCGCCGTGTCACACATTTTCGTTTTCTCTCTTCTTCATTCTAAGCCAAAAGCTATATTCTTGCTCCTCGCCATGGTTCATATAGACACCTTACACACTCCTCTGAATTCTGATTTCTTTTCGCCTGCATGCATGTGTGTGTGTGCGTATGCGTGTGTGTGTGTGTGTGTGTGTGTGTGTGTGGTG
>NC_068992.1:63149757-63150656 GCF_001194135.2 Octopus bimaculoides
GTGTGTATATGATTGTGTGTGTGTGCCCCAACATCGCTTTACAGCCGATGCTGGTGTGTTTAGGTCCACGTAACTTAGCTGTTCGGCAAAAGTGGTCGTTAGAATAAGTACTAGGCTTACAAAAAATAAGTCTTGGGGTCGATTTGCTCAACTAAAGGCGTAGAGCTTTTCTTTTCGGGAGGGGTAATGAAAGAGAAAAAATAAAAGTAGGGGTGTATCGATCAAAAGGGATCGTAGGGAGGGAAAAAGGGAAGGTGGGAGTTCGATCAAAAGGGATCGAGAAAAAATAGATAGATAGATAGATAGATAGATAGATAGGTAGATATACATATATATAAGTACATATATGCATGTATGTGAGTATGTGTGCGTGTGTACGTGCAGGAATAATCGAAAACAATTGCCAATTAAGTAGTACCAGGGAGACTTGTGACGTGCTTTGCATGAAACAATATGGATGATGTAAGGTACATAATAGAATGCAATATCTAATGGAATACGAGATCGATAAGGCCTGTATTTAAACTTATTTGGTTAAAGAGTCAGATATTGATTTCATTTTATTGCAAAATATATCATAACATTTGCGGATACTGTTTCCTTTCATCTGTTGGTTCTGACTAAGGTACCAGAAGTATGACGTCAACTTAATCATGACATGATAATGTTTTATTTCTCAGGTATTTATTGTATTATAACAACTGCACTAAGGAGCAGAAAGTTAATGAGCATACGTCGGTAGGTAGGTAGGTAGGTAGAATGGACCATAAACAAAACTTGACTGTAAAAAGGATTTACATAATCCTATCAGGTGGTTCTATTAAGTTAGACATGGCCTTGACCAATCTTTGGTCGAAACATATCTAGGTTTATATATATATATATATATATATATATAT
>NC_068992.1:63151476-63152972 GCF_001194135.2 Octopus bimaculoides
TGTGTGTGTATATAGAAATATGCATATACATCTATATGTATATCTGTGTATCTGACTGTGTATATATCTATGTATGAGTGAGTGTGTGTTCGTCTATGTTCATGTGCGTGTGTGTTTGAGTGTGTGTGTGTGTTAGTGTGTGTGTGTTAGTGTGTGTGTGTTCGTGTGTGTGTGTGTGTGTGTGTGTATGTGTGTGTATGTGTGTGTGTGTGTTTGTGTGTGTTTGTTTATCTCTTGGTTTACCAGAAGCTATAAGTCACTGGATTCAATACAAATGTCATTGGATTCAATACAATATTTTATAACTGTAAGGCTCCAATTTGCAGTACCCAGAGTTGTTCGTTGCCAATCATCAGCTGGCAAAACAAGTCTGGTTTCCTTTTGAAATAATCATTGTCTGATTTTTCTTTTCTTTATTTAAAATATATGAAAGTCTGATTCAAATAATGACTATGTCATTAAGAGTTGTTTCAGTTTACCAGAAATAAATAAATGGGTTATAATCATTCAAAAGAAAGTAACACATATGGAGATATAACATTTAATAGAAATTTATTATGTGCAAAAATCAAACATAGTCCCTTACAGCTGTTTCAATTAGGCTTAATAGATTAAATAGTAATTAATAAAATCAAAATATATAAGAAAAATTCTCTTCAGAGGGATAGAGAAAAGATATACCGCTACGTTTTTAAGTGCATTTTAGAATCATCACAGCCGATTGGGTTTTATTTTATGGATAATATCGGTATATTGCCGGATTAGGGAGTTATCGGTTGTTTCTATTGTTTATAATTTTTTATTAAATGTTATATCTCCATTTTCTTACTTTCCTTTGAATGATTATAAACCTATTGTTTAATGGATAATATTATTATTCATAATAAATATTAGGTATTTGAACTAGTAAACCCTTATTGAGGCTAATTTAACCTATAATTGAATATATATATAGTGAGAGAAAGATAGATAGATAGATAGATAGATGTCGATGTATTTATATACATACGCACAAACATGCATGTATACACACACACACACACACACACACACATGCGTTTCATGTGTGTGTGCTTGTGATTGTTGTTTCACGATGCGATTCTTCAGAACTGTTCTGAAGAAGTGCAATGATGAAGCTGACAGTCATCAAGCACTTTTGATCTTTACAATTCAAGTGTTTCTGAGTGCGCGCGCGCGTTTGTGTGTGTTCGTGTGTGTGTACGTGTGCGTGCGTCTGTGTGTGTGTGTGTGTGTCTGTGTTTCTGATTGTCTGTGTGCGACAAGATTCTGTACAATTTCCTTCAAAGTTCTCTCAAGCATCATTGAGAGTGTGATAAAATAAAACTTCACATCCACAATATGCCGCGCATATGAGCAGGATCGAACTCGTGGCGCCAATACGAACTTCATGAACAGAAACCTATCAGTTCACCATTCTGCTTCTATTCCTGACCATTCCACCCCAACCATTCCACCCCAACCATTCCACCCCAACC
>NC_068992.1:63152982-63153318 GCF_001194135.2 Octopus bimaculoides
CCATTCCACCCCAACCATTCCACCCCAACCATTCCACCCCAACCAACCCACCTTTCTATTTCCTATTCATATTCATTCCTATAATTAATAAATTCCTAATAATTTCTCACACAATAATAATTTGTCAAGACCACTAATTAAACGGGCGAAAACACCAATTAGTTTCTGTTTCTTTTATATTATTTATATTTTTCATAATTCACGCCATGTTTATTACTATTATCATTATTATTATTATTATCATTATTATTACTATTATCATTATTATTATTATTATTATCATCAGCATTATTATTATTATTATTATTATTATTAGTATTATTGTTGTTGTTGTTG
>NC_068992.1:63153546-63154621 GCF_001194135.2 Octopus bimaculoides
TATATATATATATATATATATATATATATATATATATATATATATTATCCTATTATATTTATTTATTCATTTATTGAAATGGTCGAATATTGTTGCGCATTATTTCTTTTATTTGATTTTTATTTTCAAATAAAATCAAAATGAAATGCAAAATAGAAATAATAATACGAATGTCTTTTTTGTTTTTTGTACGTTTTATTTATAAATTTTTATTTTCATGTAGCTATTTATCTTTATTTCAAACATATTTATTTATATATTTATTTATTTGAAAGGGGTGAATATTTCTGTTTCACATTTTTTTTTTGTTTTTTAATATTTATCTTCCATTTTGTCATTTTCGTATTTTTTTCCATTTTCTTTTTGTTGTTGTGTGGGTGTTGGAAATTTTATTTATAGTTGCAAATTGTTTTCTTGCATATAACTTCCTCTTGTTTATGTTGCTGTTGTTGTTTGAATTAGGGTCACCTCTATTCATATGGGAAAAATTTAAGCAAGCATTTGGAGTGGGTGGCGTAGAAACGAACTGAATAATTGGAGGCGAGTATAAGAAGGATGTGGAAATCTTTTTTGTTAAAGACTGTTTTACAATGTCTGACTGCTTTATAGGGTCTGTCTGTTTAAATGTCTGCTTCGATGAAGTTGAAGGAAGGAAAGTATTTTAATGAATCAATTAAGAAACACATTTTTATTTGCTTTTTTTTGTGAGTGTGTGTGCGTGTGCGTATGTGTGTGTGTGTGTGTGTGTGTGTATTTGGGCTATTAAGAATTAAGAAAATGATTAAAAGAAATAAAGAGAAGGAAAAGAAATAAGACTGTCCTATCCATTGTATAGAAGCTTTTATATATGAAGGAAAGGAAAGTCGAAACGATGATGACAAGGACGACTACGACGGCGACGATGATGATGATGACCACGACATGACGATCATGACAATGGCGATGATGATGATGATGATGATGACGATGATGATGATGATGGTGATGATGATGATGATGATGATGACGACGACGGTATTAGTGATAATGATGAGGAGGTAGGGAGGAGGTGGGGAGGAGGTGGGGAGGATCAAGA
>NC_068992.1:63155304-63156827 GCF_001194135.2 Octopus bimaculoides
GATGATGATGATGAATGATGAAAATTATGATAGTGGTAGTGGTGGGAGGATGGTGGTGGTGGTGATATTGATTATGATGGAGTTGGTACTCGTATTGGTCTCGGTGCTAGTGTTGGAAGTGGTACTCGTAATAGTTTTGGAGGTGGTTATGTGGTGATTGTTGTTATGGTGGTATCGGTGTTGGTAGTAGTAGGCTGTGGTCGTGCAGAAGATACGATGACGATGATGGTAATGATGATAATCAGGATGATGATGATGGTGATGATGATGATGATGATGATGATGATGGTGGTGGTGGTGGTGGTGGTGGTGGATTATGTTTATATGCCACAAGGGCATCCGATGCAGAAGATGTTACAAGGACAGATTAAGATTTTAGCGGGTGTAGAAATAAGATAAAACTTATACATAGTACACAAAATATAAGCCCAGGTATACGAATATGCACATTCATATACGAATATTGACGTGTGTGTATATATACATATATGTATGTATGTATGTATTATGTACGTACGTATGTACGTACGTATGTATGTATGTATGTATGTATGTATGAATAAATGGATGAAGCGGTTCTGCTGATAAAGAAGCACCTCTGATAAGGCCCAAATGAAGAACCCACACCCACACAGATCCAGAATGACCTGAGCTTCCAATGTAATGACTCATCACTCGGTTGTCATTCCCCAAGTATGTACAGGGCTGTTATTCACCGAGCTATTATTGCCCAAGTATGTACAGAACCATGCTTGACGTATTTCTATTCACCATAATAATTTTCACAACTGTGTCTCTACCTTTTGACAGGACGGGATCATTTTCCTTTCCCCAATGTCACATACATTTTCAAGAGGACCTTCAAAAAAATATATAAATAAAAACTCTATGAGGGTTTCATCGTAGTGGAAGGTGTCTACCCCCAATCGTTTCAACCTAACCCACCCTAAATTCGCCTTCAAACAGACGATCACTGCTTGCTAAACCAAGTCAAAACAGTGCAATAGAACGATATAGACGTTGGACTCGGCTGTTAGACGAATCCATCTAAATGGCGGCGACAGCTGTTCGATAATAATGTTTCCCATGGTCACAAATTTATAAAGAGGGTATATTTGAACGTATCGATTATCGATATGTTACTAGTATTTGAAAAACAAATATGGTGTAGAAAAGACTAAACGTATATGTATGTTAATGTTGAGACTAATGTCCAAGGCATTTTTGCTAAAATGAACTCGTGGAAAAACACGTACACCGACATATATAAATCTTTATATGCATATACATATGTATGCGTGAATGTATATATATATATATATATATATATATATATATATATATATATATATATATATATGTAAGTATGTATTTATATGTAATACATGTATATATGTTTCTATGCATATATATACATACATATACATACACACGTATATGTATATATATAAATATACATATGTATGTATGTGCGTGTGTGTGTATAGTGTATATACATATAATGTATACGTGTGTCTGTATAT
>NC_068992.1:63157301-63159611 GCF_001194135.2 Octopus bimaculoides
ACATACTTATATATATTATATCCATATAATGCATATCATGTGTATATATATATATATATATATATTTGTATACATGCACACAAAATCATACAACCTTACATACACGCACGCACACAAGCATGAAGACACACACATACACCCACACACACACTCACACGCACACGCACGCACAAATACACATACAATTTAGAAGAGGAAGAAATTGGGATAAATTTCCTTTCCACATCTTCGCAAACGCATGCGCTGGTCTTGCTGTTGGTGATGGAGTTAGCGTTGGCCAGCATGGTTGGAGCACTGTAGAAAAGGATTGCTCTTTGAAGGTTCTTCAAAAGATGATGTAATTTGTTAATGGGTCAAAGGTCAGACACTATAACAGTTGCCAACAAGAGAGTATAATTACACGAGAGACTGAGAAGAGAACAATTTACCAAAATCTCCAAGCATCAATGCGAAGAATGTGAAACGACATTCGCAGAAGATTTGGGATTATAATTGCTGATGTGAAATTCTGACTTTTGGTGGAAGCTTTTTCATCTGAACTAGAGGCTAGAATTGTGTGTGAGTGTGTATATGTATATGTGCGTGTGTGTCTGAGGGAAATTGTGTAGTTCTTGTTGTTGTTGTTGTTGGTGGTGGTGGTGGTGGTGGTGGTGGTGATAATGGGTGTTGTGTCTGTATATATGCATTAAATGTGTATCAGAATATATGCAGTCTTTGAGAAATTTCTGTGTATATATTTGGTATGTGTGTGAGTGCGCGCGCACGTGTGTGTGTGCGCTCGCGCGTGTGTATACTGTTTATAAGCATCTGTTATTTATGTATCTTTTATTTACGCATATTCACATATAAGATTATATATATATAGATATGCATAATTTATATATACATATAAACATATACGTACATTTTTAAATATATGCATACACCTTTATTCACATACACACACACACACACACACACACACACACATATATATATAAACATACATATATATACATATATATATGCATATATATAAGCATACATATATACATACATATGCGCACACACAAAGGTATATATATGTAAATGCACTGTATATGCATACATAAACACAAGCATACCTGTGTGTGTGTGTGTGAATATACTTATATAGTGCATTTATATATGTACACCTCTGTATATTTCTATATGTTTATATACATAAATTGGTACATAGACACGCACAGACACCCTTCCCAAACGCACACACGCATATATATGCATACATATATAATGTATGCGTGTAACTGAATGTGTCTATGTGTGTATGTGTGCATGCATGTGTAGGTGTATGTATTTGTGGCGGGGAGGGGCGTGCGTGAGTTTTCTGTGTTTATGTTAAACAAAACATGCGTCAGTAATAAAAGATAATTCTAAACAAGCTGAATGGCTGCGTGAAAACAGGGTTGTGAGTTGTTAAGTAGACTCCAAGAAATAGTTGGCAGCAAACCTCGTTTGCACAGCCTACCTATCGTTAACTGAACCACATTGCACCAGTAATGTCTACTAATACCACTAGAATAACACTCCACATGTTTGTTATCATTAATTACACCACATTACATCAGCATTGCCTAGTAATACCACTAGAATAGGTAATGGTAGAAAAAAAAAACCCTTCGGTTATGAATGACCATGGGATTGTACTTAGAGTGTTACCCTCCGAGGCACAAGTCCGGGCAAGGTTGTTTATGGAAGACCAGTCGTCCCCCATGCATACCAGCCTCTCCTCTTCACGCCACCGATGTTAACCAAGAGAAAGGCAAAGGCTGATTCATCATAGCCCTAGTGACATTGCAGCTCATTCCATACCATTCACAAGGCTTTGGACAGCCCGAGACTATAATAGAAGACACTTACTCATGGTACCACATAGTAGGATTGTATCCGGAACCATGTGGTTGGGAAGCAAGCTTCTTACCACACGACCACGCCTGCGCCTCACGTGTGTGTATATACATACAGGATTTAGACAAAATAACGGAAACACATTAAAATTTCAAACAAATTAATTTTAATGTGGGATAGGACCGCCTTTGACAGTAATTGCGACTTGAATACTACGAGGTATAGTCTCGTACAAAGTTTGAATTGCTTCCAAAGGAATTTTTGTCCATTCTTCAGCTAAAACAGTCTCCAGTTCTTGTAGTGATAAATAACACTATTGATAAATAAATAAAAAAACATAAAAATAAACAAGCTTTTGACGGTTTTCTAGATATTTCAAAATTATGATGCTGTGATGCTAGGTGTTTCCATTATTTTGTTCAACCCCTTTATACATACATA
>NC_068992.1:63159990-63160471 GCF_001194135.2 Octopus bimaculoides
ATATATATATATATATATATATATATACGACGGGCTTCTTTCAGTTTCCGTCTACTAAATCCACTCACAAGGCTTTGGTCGGCCCGATGCTATAGTAGAAGACACTTGCCCAAGGTGCCACGCAGTGGGACTGAACCCGGAACCATGTGGCTGGTAAGCAAGCTACTTACCGCGCGCGCGCGCACACACACACACGCACACACGCACACACACACAGATAATTTATATCTCAGCGTGTGCGTTTGTATGTTTGAACATATGTACGTATGTATAAATGTTCGTACAACTGTATAGGTAGTTCTCAAAACAGATTAATTTCATATACCCAAAGTAACTTAGTCCCACAAGTCTAAAGTGACAGTAAATTAATTTTTGAAAGAGTTAGAGATTACACAGGCAAAGTAATTAAGATTTAGTTTGAAATCATTCCTTTCTTTCTCTCTCTCTCTCTCTCTCTCTCTCTCTCTCTCTCTCTCTCTCT
>NC_068992.1:63160509-63161004 GCF_001194135.2 Octopus bimaculoides
TTCTCTCTCACACACACACACACACACACACACACATATTATATGCATATATATATATATACATGCATATGTATGTGGTGGGGTACAGGGGTAAGGAAGTCTCAAGAGAGCTGAACAGCAGATTATGGAGATGTGGTACTTAGTGGCTCATGATGCACTCATAATCGTGGGATTGCGGTTTCGATTTCTAGACGGAGCGAAGTTCGGTCTTCAAGAGCAAAACGCTTCGTGTTCCCCGATTCCGTTCAACTGGCAAAGATAAGGGATCAGGGAATGTTAACGCCACAGAATCCGGGGAAACCAGCCTTAGATCTTATGGCTTGGGAGGGACGTTTGATTCCTTGTTTATATACATATGTATATGCGATGTGCATCAATATTGTACAATTCAATACATACAGACACACACGCACACACATACATATATACATATATATATATATACATATACATGTGTGTATATATATATATATATATATATATATATATATATAT
>NC_068992.1:63163514-63170619 GCF_001194135.2 Octopus bimaculoides
ATATATATATATATATATATATACTTGCATAGATATATGTATGTGTGTGCGTGCATGTGTGCATATGTGTATGTACATACATACCTATGTATGTATATGTATATATTTATACATACATATACATACAAAATTCCGTGCTGCATCGTGGAATTAAGGTAGCCATTCACATTTTAAACACCAAAAGGCACAAGTAAAATCGTTACTAAAGGATGCAAATCAGCACCAGCATTGCTAGAAATAAGAATCAAAACAAATCTTGATTGTCTTTTGTCTTAGGTCTACACAGCCAAGGCTCTCCAAGGGCTAAAGAATAACAGATCATTCAACAATGGTACAGTCCTAAGTCTTTACAGCAACTCGGTTTAGTTTCCAGCTGAATGACTTATCCGTTTTATCGAAGGCTTTAATATCCTTGCGACAAGTCGACAGGTAAACATGTATAAGATAGCTAGCCATGCTAGAAATAATAGTAACCAAATCACTTCAAGCCAGACCTTGCTGCGTTATAAAAGAAAGTTTATGTTTGATACTGTGGTCTTGTGTTCACTTTATCGAAGGAAAAGCCACGGATGGAATGTCCCCTGGTATATGTCTGCTCTGTGAGAGCTGACTGGAGACTAAGCACCAACAACAATAATACATTCGGGAAAGGCATTAATGTCACACAAGCTTCATTCAACACCAACACCACCACTACTCTTACCATCTTCATCACCACTCTCTCCAGTATTATCCTAAATAAGTCGATTGAATGGGAAGGCCTCTACGTAATCGTTTGACCTGTTAAAAATAGCAGGTAATCTCACTGAAATCTCGGTCTACCGTCTTATAAAGGGATTTGTTGAATAATGTATTAATGAAAAAAATGATCACGGCTGGAATGTCTTTAATGATAAGTTTTCTCCTATTAAAGCTGACCTGGGGCTAAACAGCTGCACCAAGAACAATTGTAAGATCCAAAACTTGTTTAGACCTCGTGTCTGCTTAAATGAAGCAATCGCTAGTCTCTTCCTGTTGTATTTTATCAGTGTAAACAACGACCGGAAGCGGATATAGTATTCCCCTGTATGAAATATAAAAAGAAACTATAAACAAAACTAAACCACAACACACCAAAACACAAAATAAAATATCACCGGAAACATCTCGAATTAACAAGGGAAGCAATAACCGAACTGCCGAAAGGAGTCACAGTGCGGTCGTTCGGGCTGCGTGACATCGAGACATAACAGTGAAACATCTCTCAAATTACAATCTACATTCTTTAAATAGAGAACAACACAGTGCCTCAGAGTTTCCTTTCACCGGTGAATCGCATGTCATATAAAACTACATTATTAAAAGGGAATGAGCTGTTCTCTGATGACGAAAAACAACAGCTGTCAGATAGTCATGCTATAATAAGCCAGAACATATTGGGAATGAATCGATACATTAATGTTTCAATTCTTGCTGTTCTGCGTGCCATCATCGTCATGCAGCCCGCTTTTTACAGTTCGTCGATGACACTACAACAAATGCATTCCCGATTAAGCGTGAGTTCTCAGATGAAGTCATAGCGTTATTTTATGCTGGCTTTGCTATAGCGCTTCCTTAGCAGAGATACTAGCGAGGTTTAGCATTACCTTCCCGAACTGGAATGCTCTTGGCCCACGAGGAGCTCATCCGTCGTTTGACAGGTCTTGTTTTTAGTCTTCTTGGGTGTCCAGATACCCTCCTCACAAGAGTGGCAAGCTATTCAAGTGGGGGAGCCTGTTTAGTTACTGACCACTCAACCATGAAGTTGATAGTACTGATTTACACGGTACCGGTAGCAGGTCCCATCGGCCTATGGTGAGAGCCCTGACCTGACTGGATTCTCATTAATTATTTTCTGTTTGCATCTCATTAATTATTTTCTGCTGGACGGACATCAGAATGCATCAGTAAATAATTTGTTCGCTGATTTTTATGAACAAGAGTTCGTGCTCTTGTGAAATTCCTCGATCTAGTTGGGAAGCTTTGACTGAAGAGACAAAATGAGGTCGAAACACCGCAGTGTCTCACTGAACCAGTGTGTTAGGAACACATAATCTAAAGGGAGGAGGTATTCTCCAATAGGAAGTACCAACAGCGATCTGGCATTCATGCGTGGATGTAGCAGCACGTGTTAAAAATCAATAGACACGTTATTATTTGGATTCTCGCAGTTGTGTATGCACCTCATTAATTATTATCTGATTGACAGACATCAGCACGTACTAGCAAATAACCTGTTCGCTGACGGCTATCAACAAGAGCCTTTATTCTTGCTAGATGCGTCGGCCAGTGTGATACTTTGACTGAGGAGACACACAATAGGGACGAAACACCACGATGTCTTAAAGTTCCCTTACACCAGTGAATCACTTGTGGTATGAACATTTTTTGTCTCACAGATGGTGTTCTCTGCTGACGGAAAACAACAGCGATCAGAGGATCACGTTCGAATTTACCAGAACGTATTAGGAATAAGAAGATAAGTTATTGTATGGATTCTCACTGTTCTGCGTGCAGCCCATGAATTCTTTGAGACGTCTTAATGCGTTATCCATATCGGCGGAACCCATAGATCTGTTGTAAAGTAATTTATTAGCCCTGTTACCTTAAAACCTTAAAAACAAATTCTCCACATTCCAAAAGGAAGCAACAAAGTTATTTAAAGTGCCACAACAATTTTAGGGGACCAGGTACGATTTCAGTCGATAAATGCCAAGTCCCATAAACTTTGCAAGACCGACACAGGAAGTGAGAAATAAAAAAATATGTTTATACTATGAAGACCTAAATTAATGTTCTTCTTGTGTTCTTCCTCTCATGTAGGACATTCCTCAAATATCAGATTTGAAGACAGACAGCTTACTGCCATCATCATCATCATCATCACCATCATCATCATTACCTTCATCATCATCATCATTTGCAACATCATCATCATCATCATCATCATTAGCATCATCTCCGTCACCGTCGTTATGAGTGCCATCCACACCATCATCGTCATCATTATCATCATCACCATCATCATCATCATCATCATCGTCATCATTATCATCATCATCATCATCATTGCAGTCATCATTCTCCGCCTCTCTTTCCCCTCCTCCTCCTCCTCATCATCACCATGACCAAAGTCTCCGTCACTGTCAACATAAACGTCATCATCGTCATCGTCATCATCGTCGCCATCCATCATCAACAACACCATCCTTTCTACTGCTGCTATTACTACCGTTTTACCATTACCAGTTCCTAATTACCGTGACAGAACGAATTCAATTAAAGATAGAATTCCACTGCCAAAGTATACTTTACTTACACGTCCCACCCGCAAACCTCTCTGCCTGTCTACTGATCTCTCTTTTTTCCTCTTCTTCTCCCCTTCTCTCTCTCTCTCTCTCTCTCTCTCTTCCTTCCCCCTATTCATCTCTCTAATAACTCGCTGCTACCAAATTTGGTGCTACCTCTTCTTCCATAACGTAAACAATTAGTTTTTGTTGAATGTATATAGGACTTTTACACCAACACACACGCACATATATATACCTACAAACGTACACATACGCACACATGCACACACACATACACACACACACACACAAATGCACACACACACACACATATATATATATATATATATATATATATATATATATACATAAACACGTACATACATAAGCACACATGCAAAAACATAAACACACACACACGAACACACACACACATATATATATACATACATATATAATTATAAGCTTAAAGCTTATAATTATTATTATCATAATTATTTATATTATTCTTATTCGTCACCGCTTCTCCATAATATATATATATAACAAGTATTCATATATACACGCATATAATGTTTACAGACACACCACTGCATAACACACGCACACACACACACACACACACACACACACACACACACACTCAACGCCTACGTGTTAAAGGTAATACCATCTCTGTTCTTCGACCGTTTTAACTAAGTCTCGTCAATTCTTCACCATTCCTAAAGATCCTCGAAATCAAAACTGCTTGCTTCACGATTCCGTTAAGTCTTCTTTAATTAAATCTACAAATACCAACATCGAGAAAAACAAAAACTATAATAATAATAATAATAATAATAATAATAATAGTTTATTGACACGGTTCAAAGCCAGCAACTTTGAGATGAGGGGCTGGTCGATATAAACGACACCCAGTACTTGACTTACTTTCGTTTTTGATTCCATTTGGGAGAAAGGTGTAGTTGATCTCGGTAGGATTTGAACTTAAAACGTGAAGTGCCCGAAGAAATACCGTAATCTTATTTTTGCCGACATTTTATCGAGTCTTCCAGCTTGCTGATCTTTAATGATTTTAAATTTAGCCATCGGCCCCAGCATTGAGTATTACTAAATTTTATCGACACCGAAAATATAAAAAGAAATGTTGCCACTGGCGTGATTTGAACTAACTGCAAAGCCGAGAGAGATTCTTTTTCCGACGCCCTGTCGATTCTACCTGCAAGCCGCCTGGTCATACGGGTTTCAAATTTTGGCACAAGGCCAGCAAGTTCGTGGAAGGGCGTAAGTCGATAACATTGACCTCGTTGCTCAAGTGGTTCTTATTTTATTGAATCAGAAAGGATGAGATGTAAAGTCGACCGCGGCAGCATCTGAACTCAGAATGTAAAGACGGACGAAATGCCTTTAAGCATTTTGTCCAGCGTGCTAATGATTCTGCCAGCTCACCGTCTTAAGACGCCTTCTGGTATTGCTTTCCAATAGGTACAATTCCAGCAAGTTTCGTGAAAGGGTTTTAGTCGATATCATCTCCCACAGTACTTGACTGGTACTTTATTCTATAATTTTATTTAAAAAACCTGCCATACAAAAAGTTTACAAAAGACGTTGGCAAGATTATTATACCAGCTTCAAGTGCAAGTAAAGAGAACTTAACAGGGCTATGATACTGCCGATAAATAATGCAGCGTTAAGAATTGCAATAAAAATTTTGAGAACAAATCTTGAAAAACACTGCTCGTAACTTCTTCCTACCGGTCCTCATCCAACTGGAATTCTGACACGAACCAAATCCTAAGTATTTCTTTTAGATGATCGTCGATCTATCCACGCATTAACGCAGTTCAGCAGAGATGTGTGTCTGCATAAATCGAGCTGCAAGAACAAAGAATTGTCCGTATGAGTATATGTTTCTATAAAACCCTAATACTTCAGTGTGGTGCCATCTATCGCGATTTCCGTGCTGTTCCATATCATTATTGTGATTTCGTTGAAGTATATCGACACAGTTCCTTGCATTTCAAGTTGGATGTTCTATCAGTACATCTAGCTTCGGCAGTTGTGGTTCAGGAAGCCAAAACGTAGAGAAACATTGAAAGAAAATACACTTCACGGACAGAACGAACCTGAATTTAAAGCAGCTACGTAAAGCCGCCATCTTAGATTGAGCAAATTAGTATTCCCCTATTCTGACCACCATAAACGTGGGGCATTCCATGGAGTGGACATCACTCCTTGCGTCCTACTTCTCTTCGGTCTAACCGCAGTACTTGTATTTGTGATTTTATTTTCTGATACCCAGAGTAATTTACTCCATTTCTTCAGTCTTCATTCAGACGCAAAGCATTCGTATAGCAGGGCTGGTTGTGGTTTATATCCTGTTCTGCATTAGTTGTGCCTGGGTAACTCAGTGGCAGAGAAGGCGATAGTTCTCCTCGGCACGGCTACTTGTTGCCATTGCTAACTCTTCTTTTGCCCGCAGCCTTCTATCCTCGTTACCTTCACCTCCTCATCTAGTCAGAAACCTCTCATAATGTCTCTTACTTTCAAACGTATAACAACTGTGCCTTCTACTCTGAACAAGCAAGTGTGGCTGTATTTCTCTGCCCGGCCTACTAACGATTCTGCCAGCTCGCCGCCTTAATAATTATGATAATAATAATAATAATTATAATAATAATAATAAAAATAATAATAATAATAATAATAATAATAATAATAATAATAATAATAATAATAAAGGCCTTGGTGTAGTACCAGGCACTGGCTCTCAAGGCTTCTGATCTAAACTGACTGGTAGTGTTATCATGTGCGTGTTTGTATTGGTGTAAAAAGATGGGCTACAGCAAATATTCCGCTCAATAACTCAGATTTGCTTGGCGGTTGTTTGTCCTTAACCAGTTGTCCCTCGGTGGTTGATGATATGTGCAACTCTGATCACGAACAGAAGTAGTGGAGGAGCATCATAGCCATGTGTTGAGAGGAATTCTTTGGGGGTTGAATAATTCACCCCTGGAAACATGGGTGTTACGTTCAACATCCTTAAACAAACCTTATTCAGGGACCTTTTTGAACGAGATGTGCCACAAGAACTGAAGAAAATTCTAACTGGGTCCCAACTGGAAGGTCATGCGCTTTTTACCTTGATATGAGATTACCATGCCGTGCACATATCGATGTGATGCGTGTGTTTCATGTACTCTTATCAGATGGGTAGTCATGGTGAATATACTAGGCTTTATATATTTGTACCCCAGGTCACTTTGATGGCATGAACTGCTCTCTCACTCAATTAATAATAATAATAATAATAATAATAATCTTTTCTACTGGAAGCACAAGGCCTGAAATTTTGAGGTAGAGGACTAGTCGATTAGATCGATCCCAGTGCGCAACTGGTACTTAATTTATCGACCCCGAAAGGATGAAAGGCAAAGTTGACCTCGGTAACATTTGAAACGTAAAGACGGACGAAATGCCGCTAAGTATTTCGCCCGGCGTCTAACGATTCTGCCAGCCCACCGCCTTAATAATAATAATAATTATCATTATCATTATTGTTATAATAATAATAATAATAATAATAATAATAATAATAATAATAATAATAATGGTTGTGTGGTAAGTAGCTTGCTTACCAACCACATAGTTTCGGGTTCAGTCCCACTGCGTGGCACCTAGGATAAGTGTCTTCTACTGTAACCTCGGGCCGACCAAAGCCTTGTGAGTGGACAGAAGCTGAAAGAAGCCCATTGTGTGTGTGTGTGTGTGTGTGTGTGTGTGTGTGTGTGTGTGTG
>NC_068992.1:63170629-63172136 GCF_001194135.2 Octopus bimaculoides
GTGTGTGTGTGTGTGTGTGTGCGCGCGCGCGTATGTTTGCATGTCTGCTTGTATCCCCCACCATCACTTGACAACCGATGTTGGTGTGTTTACGCCCCCATATTTTAGCGGTTCGGCAAAAGAGAACAATAGAATAGGCACTAGGCTTACAAAGAATAATTCCTGGGGGTCGACTTGTTCGACTAAAAGGCGGTGCCCCAGCATGGCCGCAGTCAAATGACTTAAAACAAATAAAAGAATAAAAGAATAATAATCGAAGCAGTTGCGCGACGGTTAAAGAATTCGCAGGATGAGAGAGAGGCCAGGTTTCTACGTTTTCCCACCCCACCCCCCAACCGTCAGTGTCATTAATAATGAATGTCAACTCAAAGCAAAGTGGGAAAATAAAACAAGGTGATTAGAAGGGAGCAGATACGTCCCTTTAGTAAATGCTTTGCAAACATTTTAGTGTGTTGAAATAGTTAAAAGCATTTGAGTTGTTTGGTCGATATATTGATAAGTAAAGAAGACGTTGTTGTTTCTTCTAAACAGCTAAAAAGCCACATTGACTGATGTGTCACGTGTTCGTGTTAAGTCGAGAAGAATGGGATCGGTTAGATAGATAGAAAGATAGATAGATAGATAGATAGATAGATAGATAGATAGATAGATAGATAGATAGATAGACTGACTAATAGAGACAGTGTCAGATTACATGATTCGACTATTTGTTAGATTGATTTTTTTGTTTAATTTTCTAAGTCAGGTAATCTCGCCCTGTTTATGATTGACTGTTTAGTGTCAACAGAGTCAACAGCTGTTGTCTCCTCCTCTTACCGCCAATCGTTCGTACAGAGAACTAACACGTAGCTTGAACGTTTCAGGGGTGTTTGCTGGAAGAGTAATTCTATTGACACAAGTGCGTAAATATAATCTGCTGGAGTGTAATGATAATAATAATAATAATAATAATAATAATAATAATAATAATAATAATAATAACAACAACAACAACAACAACAACAATCCTTTCTACTAATGGCACAAGGCCTGAAATTTTGAGGGAGCGGACTAGTCGATTACATTGAGTCCAGTGTTTCACAGGTGCTTCGTTTATGGACTCCGAAAGGATAAAAACGCAGAGTCAACCTCAACAGAATTTTGAACTCAGATCGTAGCGACGGGCGAAATACCGCAAAGCATTTCGCCCGGCGTACTAACAATTCTGCCATTCTCTAGGAATGATTAAAAAAAAGGTACTGAAACCTATTTGAAAATGATACCAGGCTTACCATCCCTACAGGAAGTGCAAAAAATCGTGTTAACTGGAACGACTCATGTACTGAGAAGAGCATTATCGCTGTGAAAACAACATCCATTCAGGAATTTATTTTTTTTAAATACATATTTTACCTGTGAATTTGCGTGTGTAAACTGGGAATGCATACAATGAGTTTCTCTGCCCTAGGTGTACGGAAAACACTCGGCGAGAAATGGGAGAAAATTTGAAGAAAGAAGGAAAAAAAAC
>NC_068992.1:63172513-63175269 GCF_001194135.2 Octopus bimaculoides
TTAAAACAAACACAATTTTCTTATGGTCTCTCAAACATTCTCTAGAACAACACTATGTACAAATCCAAATATATGGTACCCTAGGCATAACACCTACATAAACTTCTAACTTGTCTCTTGAGGTCTCTGGGTGAGACTTGGATCCAACTTGTACAAATGCAAAACAAAAGTCAAACATAATAATAATAATGGGAACACCAAGGCAGATTTTCAAGAAACTATGGTACATCGGAATTTAGACTTAGTAGCAAAAATGTGAAGAATTGCCTCTCCCTTACTCAATAGGAAGCCGTTGCGATGACTTGGAGAATATAGGATTTTGGTTCTCATATTTCACAGGGACAGGAATCCGTGGAAGTAATGAGAACGAGCCATTTCACATTCTATGTATGTTTAACTACATGTATGTATATATGTATGCATGTACGTATGTATGTGTGTATGCATCTATGTATGTAGGCATGTTTGTATGTATTTATATATGTATGTATGTATGTACGTATGTATGTATATATGTATGTATGTATGTATGTGTGTATGCATGTATGTATATATGTATGTATGCATGTATGTTTGCATTTATGTATGTGCGTATGTATGCATAAATGTATGCATGTTTGAATATATGTATGTATATTTGCATACATACATACATACATTGTTGAATAAGAAATAGAATGTCCTTAGTACAGTATTATTTCTTTGAAAAGATGAATAGGAATGGCTTTTCTGATAATTTTTACACTTTAATAATTGAATGTTTATAAGTTTACAAAAGGTGGCTCTGATAGGAGAAACTGCTGCCAGAGTCATACATATGTATATATCTTATACATAAATGACAATTTCAGTCTATCTGTCTGATCTGTCTATTTGTCTGTCTATTACCATCTTGATGCCTACATCAGTGAACCAATCTTGACGAAACTTTGCATACATGTTAAACTAACATTCTGTCGAATTATAGGCTGAATGGATTTCAATAAAAATCTATAATGGACCCCCTATGTGGGTGGCTGTAGTACATGTTTACAAATCAATAACACATCTAGTGATATGAATTAAGTAAGGCTTCTGTAAAGCGCAACCATGCACTCTTTCGTGTAAACAGCATGCGACTTTTGTGAGAACAACTCAGCTTTCCGAAAGAAAAACAAATCTACACGCAGCGCCCGAAAGTCACGCGAAGGTCACATTAAGGACACGGTCAACTGCAGGATTCGTGGATAGGACATGAAACAATGTAATGACCAATGACCTCGAAGTTGGTTCACCATGAGATTAATTTGTTGAATTAAATCCAAATCACCATAGCAGCTTAATCATTTTTATCGCGCAACGCGCGATACGGCCATGCTATGATAAGCTCCGACACGTGACAACGCCAGCTATGAAACGCAGACGATTTGTCAATGTATTTGGAAATCAATCCCTTTATCTAATTTATTTTACTCAGATGCATATTCGTTTGTTAAAATAATAAAGGGACGTTCGTTATTCACCCACAAATCGAATTAATAGTTTGTAATACCTATTTTTAGCAATAAACTGTTACCATAAAAGACGTGTTGGGTATAAAGACGGGAATTGAACAGGAAATGGAATAGGACATGGAACAGTGAAATGGCAAACGGGGAACTGGAAATGACCCCTGCTTGCCCGGTATTACCGGTCGATTCCTTTATTTTACTCAGATGCATATTCGTTTGTTAATATAATATAGGGAGATTCTTGTTTCACCTCCTAATCGTATTAATAATCTGTAATACCTATTTTTAGCAATAAACTATTGCCATAAAGGTTAATAAAATATCTAATACCTTAATTACACCTAGCTGATTTTAAAATTTAAATATTGACATAGGACTGGAGATAAGAATGAGAGCGGAACTAAAATTGGAACCAAACAGGAAACGGGATAGGACATAAAACAGTGTAACGGAATGAGAACTGGAAATAACCCTGCTTTTCAGGGTATTAACGGGTAATTCAGCTAGTATATATATATATATATATATATATATATATATATATATATATATATATATATATATATATATATCACTCACAGTGATATTGGTTGGTCCGATGCGATTGTAGAAGACACTTGTTCAAGGTGCTGTTCAGTAGGACTGAACTCAAAACCAAGTCGTTGCAAACCGAGTTTCGGAACCACAGAACCATGACGGCGCTTGTGGAAAATTCTCAAACAATTTTGTTCTGAATCTTAGTATGGAACAAAGAAAAAAATGCTCAGAAGAAGAATGGTAGGTACAACTACATCATACCATTCGCTTCTCCAGACCCACAGGGGGTAGATATATAGGAGAGTAGCTTGACATTTAAAGACCTCCAGGTTTAAAACTGTCTCCCCCGCCAAAAAAAACAGTTACGATGCATTTATCTCTAGCATTCCAGGTCAGCCATCTGCAAAAAAAAAAAAGAAAAAGCTACATTTTAAGCAGATCAGCTTCCATCGTTTTGCTAATCCGTCAATTGGGGGTGTTGTGCTGGCAGAAAAACTCAACCCTAAGAGCGATATCGGATACTTACATATATATGTAGGGTAGGTTATAAATATTCATTTCTGAAAACGATGCTCCAGCATGGCCTTAGTTCTGTTTGTTAAACCACAGTTACACATATACATGTGTGCGTGTGTGCGAGCGGGATTCTGTGTGAGTGTATGTGCGTGTATGTATATGCATGTATATGTATGTATGTATGTGTGTGTATATATATATATATATATATAT
>NC_068992.1:63175438-63177287 GCF_001194135.2 Octopus bimaculoides
TTATATACTTTCAATCAAACTTGCCCACATACATACACACGCACGCATGTACAGACACACACATACATACGTACACTCAAACATACATATAGAAATATAATAATATACACACACAATTTTTTTTTAAATGGTTTGTCCTCATTATATCAACGGGTTCCTTTTCTTGTGAAATATGAGACAAATCAACATCCCCTATTTTCCAACAGATTGCAAAGGATTCTTGTCGGATAATAAAAGATAAGCAATTCTTCACATTTTTGCCATTAAGTCAAAATGTCATAATTTCTTGAAACTCTGCCTGAGTCCAAATGCCACCCGGAGTTAGACCTTGCCTTTCTTCGATTCGGGGTCGATAAAATAAATACCCGTTGAGTACTGGGAATGATGTAGTCAACTAGCCCCATCCACTACCACCACCACCACCACCACCACCACCACTGCAACCACTCAAAAAAATTCAGTCCTTTGTACCTGTAGTAGAAGTGGAAACGCATTTCTTAGTGGTTAGGGATGTTGGACGCATGATCGTAATATTGGGGTTTCAACTCCCGGCCGGACCGGACGATGCGCTGTGTTCTTGAACAAGACACTTCATTTCTCCAGTTTACTCATCTGCTAAGAATGAGTAATCCTGGTACGACGGACCAGCGCCCCATCCAGGGTTGAATATATAGTAGTTAGGTGCTTGTGCGTGCGTTCTCCTATGTCTGTGTGTGTATGTGTCTGTGTGTGTGCGCGCGCGGTTATGCTTTCTACCGAAAGCCGACCTAAACCGACCGAGATAAAGAACTGGACTTTCTGGTTAAATAGTCTCTAATATCACGTTTATGAATCTGTTTGGCAAGATTCCTGGCGTAAAATCATGTGCTGAAACAGATATTGTTATTCTTCGGAATGGTCATTATTTGTTTTCTCGCCAAATAAACACACGCACTGTATATTCGTTCTTCACTCGTTTCTCATTGTTCTTATTTTTTCTTATGTCCATTGTCTGGAAAAATATTTCGTCACATATCTCTGACCTCTTCAGCGACTCTTCCAGCCACGTGTATCCTCCTGTTCTGAGAATGGACTTAACAGGACAGGGGAGAAAACACGTAGATGAAAGAGTCATGAAGAGATCACGGGTGTGTGACGAGAGATTTCCAGACAATGGACATAAGATAAAATAAGAACAATAATAAACGAGTGAAGAATGAATATACAGTGCGTGTGTTTATTTGACAAGAAAAAAATGACCATTCCGAAATATAACAAAGTCTTTAATATGTTTCACAAATCAACTGACCTTTTATATAAAATACTGTGAGAAAACCTTGTAATTCTTCAAAAAATAATGTTATAGATTTGTATCTTCTTGTGTTTTTGTTGGTGTTATTCTTGTTGTGGTTGATGTTTCTGTTGTTAGCGACGGTGGTAGCTTTTCCTTATGTAAGGAGATAGCATATAAGGAGAAGGAGAATTAGCTGCTATTTCTGCAAGTTGGTTCAACTGGGTCGCGCTTTGGGCAAGTGACCTCTGCTAAAGCTCCGACCAGACCAATGTATAGTGAACGACTCTGGTACAGGGCAAGAACTAACGCATAGACACAAACACACATGCACACACCGCACATACACACACAAGCACACACACACACGCATACATACATACATACATACATACATACATACATACACACACACACACATACATACATACATACATACATACATACATACATACATACATACATACATACATCCGTTAGAGTATGCGTGTGGTATAGAACTTGTGTTCGTTCATTTTTTTCGTTCATTTTTTTCATGGTTGTGTCTGTTATTTCTATGGAATGGTGTTTGTATTACTT
>NC_068992.1:63177569-63180593 GCF_001194135.2 Octopus bimaculoides
ATATATATATATATATATATATATATATATATATATATATATATACATACATATAAATATACATACATATATACATATATGTATATATGTATGTATATATATATATATATAGAGAGAGAGAGAGACAGAGACGTGTGTGTTTATTGGAAAGTATGCGCGTGTGAGAATGAGAATGCAAGTGTGTGTGTGCGTGTGTGTGTGTGTGTGTCTCTGTGTGTGTGCGCGCGCGCGATCGTCTGCGTGTTTGAGTATTTGACTATAGAAGAAAAAAGGACGGTGATTGGTTGTTCTTAAACCGTCAATTCTTTGAGGCGGCCAATGCAGCTTTTTCTTCGTAATTAAGGTCATTGAATTAAAGCATTCACCCGGAACTGGAAGCTCCATTTATCAAATGACGTATTTATATTCATGGAATGGGCGGAAATTGACCACAGTCACCAATATGTAGGTGCATGTGTGACTGTGTAGCTAAGGTGTTTGTTCTGTAACCCGTAGTTCCGGGTTCATACCTACTTCGCAGCGACAGCCGAGTCGATCGAAGGTCAAGTCTTTGTGAGTGAGTTTGATACACAGAAATTGTGTAGCAGTTTGATGTGTGTGTAGATATGTGGTTGTGTGGTCATAGCTAGGTAGACGGAGAGAGAGAGAGAGAGAGAGAGAGAGAGAGAGAGAGAGAGAGAGAGAGAGAGAGAGAGATAGAGAGAGAGAGAGAGAGAGAGGTGGGATGGACGGACAGACAAACAGATAGATAAGTAGATAGATATAGAGAGAGAGAGATAGACAAGCAGGTAGACAGACAGACTGGCAGACATACAGACAGATAGTTGGCTAGATAGACAGAGAGCCAGATAGATAGGTAGATAGACAGACAGACAGACAGACAGACAGACAGACAGACAGACAGACAGACAGACAGAAATATGTAACACTGCCTAAATACTGATGTTGAGAAATTAGGCTTCTCAAAACCAGGAAGGAGAAAGCTGATTCGAAGACTACAGACCCAATCCATCACTGAAACTGTAGAAATTTGTAATACTTTCCAGAAGTTTACCATTTAAAAGCATATGAGTATTGCTTAGATATCCAAGTATATGCAAGAGTGTACATAGATAAAAGAAAACATACAAATCTGTACACATACATACATACAAACATACATACATACATACATACACTGTTGATGTTTTTGAAATTGCAATGAAGGCTCCTTGGATCTGGGATAGAAACCGGCTCTTTCTCCATTGGCAAGAAATCTTGAAACAAAACTGAATAATGACATACATACATACATACATACATACACATACATACATAATTGTGTGTTGGTATGTTGCGTGTGTGTGGGTGTTGGTGTTTGCGTTTGTGTGTGTGTATGTGTGTGTGTGTGTGAGTGGTATCTGTGATTGCTCCTCCACCACATGACAACCGGAGAAGGTTTGTTTACATCCTTGTAACTTAACGTTTCAGAAAAAAATATGCTAACCAACACAACATGCCCCAGTCTTATTCAAGTAAAACCTTTAAGGCAGCGCCCCCAACATCATCGCAGTTTAATGAATGAAAGAGTTTATAAAATAAGGAATATTAATGATAATGGTTTCAAATTTTGGCACAAGGCCAGCAATTTCAGTGGAACGTGGGTTGGATGACTACGTCGAGCCCAGTGCTCGAGTGATGTTTATTTTATCGACCCCGAAAGGATGAAAGGCAAAGTCGACCTTTGAAATTATAGACGGACAGAATGCTGCTAAGCATTTTGCCCGGCGTGCTAACGATTCTGCCAGCTCACCGCATTAAGAATAATAATAACAACAACAACAATAGTAATAATAATAATTATTATTATTATTATTATTATTATTATTATTATCATTATTATCATCATTATTATTATTATCACTATTTATTATTTCAAATATTTGGCACAAGAGCAGAAAGGCAAAGTCGATCTCGGTGGAATTTAAGCTCAGAACGTAGCGACGGGCGAAATATCGCTTAGCATTTCGTCCAGCGTGCTAACCATTCTGCCAGCTCACCGCCTTACTCATCATCATAATAATAATAATAATAATAATAATAATAATAATAATAATAATAATAATAACAACAACAACAATAATAATAATAATAACTTGCAACTACCAATTTGAAAATAATAATAATAATAGTAGTAGTAGTAGTAGTAGTAATGGTTTCAAATTTTGGCACAAGGCCAGCAATTTCGGGGGTGGAGATGAATCGAATACATCGACTCCACTACTCAACCTAGAAAGGGTGAAAGGCAAAACTGACTTCGCTGGAATTTGAACTCAGAACGTAGCGGCAGGTGTGCTAACGATTCTGCTTTAATGATAATAATAATCCTTTCTACTATAGGCACGAGGCCTGAAATTTTGAGAGAGGGGACCAGTCGGTTCGATCGACCCCAGTACGCAACTGGTACTTAATTTATCGACCCCGAAAGGATGAAAAGCAACGTTGACCTCGACAGAATTTGAATTCAGAACGTCTTTAAGACGCTTACATATCATAAGAACAACAGCAACAGCCGAAGAAAAGACGGAATTTTTATGTAATCGATCTCACCTGCTAGACATAACCGAATCTCTTCTTTACCTACATGCCACGAATTTTATCGTACACACTAAAAAAAGGATGAAATTAAAGATGAGATTGGACAGTTTTGAAATCCTACATTAAGGAACCGAATCATATTACTGCATACCATCTCGACCATTGCACCGCCACCTACAACATAATAATGATAATAATAATATTAATAATAATAATAATAATAATAATAATAATAATAATAATAATAATAATAATAATAATAATAATAATAATAATCATGATCATGATAATGATTAATATTACTAAATACAACATTGCCAATATTATTGGCAGGGAATATACATACATTCATACATCCATACATTGATTCATACATACGCACAAACGCATATTGACGTATATTTTTATAAATAAATATATATATATATATATATATATATATATATA
>NC_068992.1:63180812-63181512 GCF_001194135.2 Octopus bimaculoides
TATGTATAGATATAGATATATAGATAGATACATGCATACATACATACATATAATCATACACATACACACTCGAACGCACACGCGCGCGCGCACACATACATAGTTCCAAATATACATGTGCAACCAACATTTGTGTAGGCGTATAACAATTCCAATATTTTTACATAACCGCATAACACGCAAACAACATCGAAGCTAAGAAATATTTTCATGCATAGCTGCTCCTACATTCTCCGTCTTTATCGTATTCGAAGTCTTCATATCTCAACCCACTTCTGCATTCCCTACCTCCTTATTTATGTATTTATGTATTTATTTATTTATTTATTTATTTATTTGTCTTTTGTTCATTCTGTTCCATCTTTATCTGATCCACCTCTCCTCTCTTCGTTTCGATTAGTTTACCAACGCTGACACGTCTTTCTCCCCAGCACCGCAAACCACTCCACCAATATCCACTAGTAAGGATGTCCAGTAGACACGGTTTCTTGAGCTTTCTATTGTTGCTTTTATTGCGTTTCTCAAACGACTAATCAACACTGAACGAACATAATAATGTCTTATATACTCGCCTCATTCATATATTTTCTTTGTTCCCATTTCTCCCACCCACACATACCCAATTCTTTTATACATATATAAGTGTATAAATGTATGCATTATGTATATATATATATATATATATATATATATATATATA
>NC_068992.1:63181522-63182031 GCF_001194135.2 Octopus bimaculoides
TATATATATATATATATATATATATATGTATGTAGGTATGTATGTATATGGCTGGGATTTCTGGAAGTCATACGATTTCGTTTCGTCCGCGCCCAACCATCGTTTATACTCGACTACACTACGATATTAAGACGCCATTTTGACTCTTCATTGCTTGCCTATCTGCTTCTTCTCCTCCCTCCGATATCGTCTGATTTTATTTACGTTCGTCTTATTTAAGCACACTTTGTTTCTTTGTTTGATTTTTTGCTGGTGGAGTTGTTGTTGGGTTTTTTTTCCTTCATTTTTACTCAATATAACTTTGAATGAAAAGATGCACGAACAAAAATACACATACCAAGATCCTCGAACATGCATAACCCTCATACACACTCAAACACAAATACCAAACATACAAATATATATTTTTAAAAAATAACATACAAAGTAAATCATTCATGCATAGACACAGCAACATAGACATAAGAAAATAATACGTGCATACATACATATATACATACACACACACA
>NC_068992.1:63182469-63186637 GCF_001194135.2 Octopus bimaculoides
ACACATATGCATAAATATATATACATATATAGATGAATGTACATAAATATGTTTATATATATATGTGTATATATATATATTCGTATATATATGTATGTATGTATGTATGTATGTGTCTATATATAAAGTACATAGATAATATACATATATTATAATATACGTTGTAGATACATGCTAAAAGACGTAAATATATGTCTATGCATACACTCCCACCCACACACACCTTCAAACACACGCATACCTATATCCATATAAACATACACATATACATACATTCATATCCATACATAACTACCTACAAGCATTTAGAGTCTCGTACAAGCGAACATACACATATACAAAAAACAAACAGCAATTAGAGAGAATCGCAACAGAATATTCACGTAGGGTAATACACATACGCACACACACACACACACACATACACACACACAAGCCACGAAATCGTACTTGCATGGATATATACGCTCACGCCCAGAGACCTGTACATACAGTTGCACACGCATATAATAGAGTAGATATTATTGTTATGAGAAACAAAACATTTGCGTGTAGATTAAATAAATAATATTAAATTAGAAGAACGTTTTCATTCCCTGTGATATTGTTTATTTACTTTATAAATATGCGTGTGATTATAGTTAATGTGTGTTCGTGTGTGTGTGCGTGTGTGTGTGCGTGTGTGGGTGTGTGTACATATTTATATGTTCGTTTATTTATATATGTATATAAACATATATGTGTAAATATAAGTATTATATATATATGTGTGTGTGTGTGTGTGTGTGTGTGTGTATATGTTTGTATGTATGTATGTACGTATGTATGTATGTATGTACGTATGTATGTATGTATGTATGTATGTATGTATATAGCGAGACTGAAGAGAGCTGGGAAGATGGATAGATAGATAGATAGATAGATAGATAGATAGATAGATAGATAGATAGATAGATAGATAAACAGACACACACAGAGACATACACACACACAGACATACACACACACAGACATACACACACACAGACATACACACACACAGATTGATTGATAGACACAGAGGGAGAACTGATATAAAATAGACAGTATATATTTTTTGATGTGTCAGAAAGTGCTCAATATATAAATTTATAAAATAATATAAAGAACTATCGAAAATAATTTAATATATACATGTAGAAGTTGATCTAATCGACTGCCCCACCCCACCCCAAAAATTTCGGGCCTTGTGCCGAGAGTAGAAAAGAATATTTTTAAATGAAGAAATGTCTTTGTTAGTTATATTTCGTAATTTAATTCAAAAAACTTAAATGATGGTGGTCGATAAGTTATCAGCTATCAACGATTCCATGAAAGGGTTAATGACATAAGAAGTTTGCTGACACCTCCTCGACACTGACAGATATCTAAGAACACAGACAGACATCCTACACATACATCGCACATATATACCTACTCATACAAGCATCTTAGGACACAGTTTCTTCACATACAGACCTCATAGAATGAAATCGATCACAAACCTACTCCCACCATGGGCCCACAGATACGCTGTGTCCATTCGCTGTTCTTTCTATAACAAATACACCAGCCTCCACTCCTCAGAGATGTCTAGTATCATTTCATCTTCACTCAAATTCTACTGATTAACTCATCCTTCCTCTCATTCCCAATAATGTCACCACTTAGCCCAGGGGCCGTACAAACCACAATATCGATGCCTTTATCCCCGCCGCTCCGAAAAGTACGTTTCTTGGATTTTCATCCTCTCTGTGATTTACTTTTTTTTATTCCTGCTGTCATCGACTTACAGTGGAGGCGCAATGGCCCAGTGGTTAGGGCAGCGAACTCGCGGTCATAGGATCGCGGTTTCGATTCCCAGACCGGGCGTTGTGAGTGTTTATTGAGCGAAAACACCTAAAGCTCCACGAGGCTCCGGCAGGGGATGGTGGCGAACCCTGCTGTACTCTTACACCACAACTTTCTCTCACTCTTACTTCCTGTTTCTGTTGTGCCTGTAATTCAAAGGGTCAGCCTTGTCACACTGTGTTAAGCTGAATATTCCTGAGAACTACGTTAAGGGTACACGTGTCTGTGGAGTGCTCAGCCACTTGCACGTTAATTTCACGAGCAGACTGTTCCGTTGATCGGATCAAGTGGAAACCTCGACGTCGTAAGCGACGGAGAGCCAACAACAAGTTGTCATCGACTTACAACATTTTCATTAGAACGTTAAAGACATCAATATCAAAAGCTCCTGTGAATTTGAAAAGGTCTTAGAGCACCACTAATTTTTCCAAGCCAAACCAGAATAAACGACCTCAAAGAAAGAAAAACAGAATATTTTAAGCCTTTACGGCCCGAGTTCGAATATCGCTGACGTCGATTTTTCTTTCAACATTCTGCAATCGATATATGACACTTCAGCCAAACCCCACCAGATGTGAGCACTTGTGCCTCATTTAGTAATCAATGACTATAACAAATATTAATCAATTGTTATTGTTATTGATGAGAAAATGACTGGCCTAGTTAATGTCCTTTTTTGGATGTTATCGGCGACACCCTTTCAATTAGCTTCAATGGGTATACACATATATTACATATAAACAAATACGTACTTGCATACAATTATATAGATAGATAGAGAGAGAGAGAGACAGACAGACAGACAGACAGATAGATAGATAGATAGATAGATAGATAGATAGATAGATAGATAGATAGATAGATAGATAGATAGATAGAGAGATAGATAGATAGATAGATAGACAGATAGATAGATAGATAGATATGTAAACAAATCGTTACATATCTACTCACACATAAACATACAGTTACTACACACACACAAAATATATATATATATATATATATATATATATATATCTTTTTTATGTGTGGGTATATATATATATATTATATAAATCCATATATACACACATACATAAAGATATCGATTACATCAATCAGTTAATCAATCAATCAATCGATCTATCTAGGTAGCTAATTCTCTTCTAAGAGTTTGCACCAACAATGTTGTTTTCTCCACCTACCTTCACCCATCCTAAACAAACAGTCCAATTACACAAACCTTCTCTAATTATATCCCTTTCTACGAGTTATTATTATTATCATTATTATTATTATTATTATTATTATTATTATTATTATTATTATTGTTGTTGTTGTTGTTGTTGTTGTTGTTGTTGCTGTTGATATTATTATTTCTTTCATGTCAATCTTAAATCAATTACTTGTAGTTATATTCCTTTCAACATGAATCGGAAATCTTTGCAATTATCTTCCCTTGACGAAGTCTAAACAAGGCCGCACACCACATCAACTATAACTACATTTTAGCGTCCCAAGTGGGAGAAAAAAAAACCTAATGAATACACAAATACATTTTATTTCATCAAGCTGGTACACGCACAGGGACATATATATACAGAGGTGTAGCTAAGGTGGGGCAAGCAGGGCACGTGCCCTGGGTGCCACTGTGAATGAGGTGCAATTTTGGCCAAGATCATTTTTTAATTAAGCCATTTCTATGCGAGTTTCCACTTTTCTCCTTTTGTCGTTTGCTTGTTTCAGTCACTGGGCAGCGGCTATGCTGGGGCATCACTTTGAAGGGCTTTCATCGAACGAATCGACACAGTATTAATATATTTTGAAGCTTCGCACTTATTCTTGCGGTCTTTTGTTGTCAAACCGCTAATGTTATTGCAATGAAAATAAACCAACAATGGTTGTCAAGTGGTGTGGAGAAAACAGAGTTTTCTTAGTTTCCGTCTATCAATGTCGGTCACAGTGCTTTGGTGGAATCAGGGCTGTAATAGATAATATTTACCCAAATTGCCACGCAGAAGGACTGAACCCGAAACCAGGGTGGTGGGACGCAAACTCCTTACCACACAGCTATGTCTTGTGCATTTGTTTATTTTATCGAATTACTGAATTAATTACCCAGTGGTTGATTATTTTACATGTCTATCAACAAAGCCTTCGTTTGATGGACATAACATGTCTTTGGCGCAGTGTGACCGTGTTGTTTAGAAGTTTGCTTGCTGACCAAGATGCTTTTTGAAAACATCTACTTTCATTCCTTGAAGGTCAACTATTGTTTTACACATGGACCCCATTTATTTCTTGGTTGACCCCCCCC
>NC_068992.1:63186647-63188354 GCF_001194135.2 Octopus bimaculoides
TGACTGAGGAAAGAAAACTCCGAGTGACCCGTCCTTATTTTTTTCTTGTCCCTTTTTTATATCGTCTGTCTGGATGTTTTGTTGTCCCTTTTTTGTATCACCTAACTGTCTGGATGTTTTGCGTTCTTGTCCCATTTTTTGTATTCCTTTTTATATACATATGGTCTCTTATATGTAAGTACATTATATTTACTTTGGTCTCTTACATGTACACTTTGGTCTCTTATATGTAAGTACATTATATATATATACATATGTATGAATTTTGTACGACTCCCTTATTCTTTCAATCTTTCTTTCTTTCTATCAGCCCCTTCACACTTCGTTCTGTCTACTTTTCTTTCTTTCATTCCCCCTCTCTTTATTATACCTTTATAATTAATTATTATTAGCAATTGCATGACAATAATTAATAAAATATTTTAGATATTGCAAAACTATAATCAAATTATTGTGCATAAGCTTTAACAACAAAATCTTATATGGACCCCCCCCCCCGCAAGGGACATATGGACACCAGTTGAGAAGCTCTGGTGTAGATCTATCAGGGATTTTGGCAAGATATTAAATAGCTTTGGGCCTTTGAATCCGAAACTATTGCAATACCTGGTCCTTACTCTATAAGCACTGAGTAGGACCTTTGGAAGAGTGCAGCGGCACCCTCTGCGGATGCTGTTATAGCTTTCGATGCCGAAGTTTGGTGCCAACCCCTCTAGAATCTTTCATTTCATCACCGCATATCTACACTCTTTTTGCATCTTGGGAATTATAGATGTAATTACTTCACTCTCTCCCAGTGCCTAAAGTGTTTCATAGATGCAATTTTCTTGGCATAGCATCGCTCAAGTGCCTCAAGTTCCGCAACTGATTTGACACTAAGAGGGTAACAACATTTGAGAACAGTTTTCTAGAGTTTGAGGACAAATATCCTCCATAGGACCAGCTTAAGACCAGCCCTTCGCCTCCTCATTACCACCTTCTCATTAACACTTTGTTGCTATGACCATGAAACGAACCATAGTTTGAATCATATATATATATATAGACACAACGGTGCTCCAGCTTGACCGCAGCCACATTGCTGAAACGAGTAAAAGAGTAGAAGACTATATATATTATTCCTAAAGAAGAATGTTGTTGATAGTGTCTTCGAAGTTTCGGCCAGCTAAGCCACCGTCGGACGAAGGCTTAGCTAGCCGAATATTCGAAGTCACTGTCCACAACATTCTTGTTTAATAATGATAATAAATCTATATCTAACAAAAGTATAAAATAATCCATCAAATTAATGTAAAATGGTTTTTATCATAATTGAGCACACACACACACTCACACATGTCCACACACAGGCAGATGCACACGCACGCATGCACACACACACACACACACACACACACACACATATATAATTCCTAGATCGGGTGGTGCAGGGTGTTCTTGAGCAAGCCAGTTCGTCTCACGTTGCTCTGTGATCACATCGACACCTGATTTAAACCGTGCACCTGTTCAGGTAACGTTGATTTAATGGAAGAAGTGAACTAATGTACGGCACACACATTTGATCACGAGAAACAGGTCGTTCGGCAAAGGTTGAGCAATCATACGTCGTCCACGAGAGGAGAGGCCATCGTATATAGTATATATATTAAATATATCATATCATATGTGTGTGTGTGTGTACGTGTATATATATACATATATATATGT
>NC_068992.1:63188505-63189828 GCF_001194135.2 Octopus bimaculoides
GTACATATATATATGTGTGCATGTGTGTGTACGTACATAAATATATATGTGTTTGTGTGTGTGTGTGTGTGTGTGTGTGTAGTGGAGTAATAATGTAAGAGGTTTCTAGACCATTTGAGGTCTATTTCTAGCAGACTGGTGTTGTAATCATTCAACACCTTTATTATAATTTTAAGATAAATTCTTAAGGTATTTTAGTATGATGGACACTGATAAATCATTAAATAATGCCTTTATCCTAATTATGTATATATGTATATATACGATTTAAGACGGTGGCCGGACATATTCGTGGCCAATCCGTGAAAGATCTGTGAAAGTAAATGCATATGTGTGCATACACACACTCACACACACACGCACACACACACACACACACACACACACATACACACACACACACACTTATATACATATGTGCATATCTAAACCACACACACATATATCTATGCATATACATACATACAAATACATAGATACATACAGACCAACAGTAAAACAGACAGACAGACAGACACAGAGTTACCTATTTATCTAACAATAAGTCTTCCATTATGTCCGCTTTGTTCAATAGTTAGAAGTGGAGCTTCAAGCAGACATTCGAGAATTCTTCAAGAAACACTCCAAGATATTTCGCCACTTAAACAATTCCATTCCATAAAAGTGTTGATGAAAATTGCACTTTTTTTTTATTCCTCACCAAGAAAACTACTTAAACACCATATTTTAAATTTTCAAATCATCATCATCATCATCATCATCATCACATCATCATCATCATCATCATCATTATCATCATTGTCGTCATCGTCATCATTGTCATCATCATCGTCATCATCATCCTCATCATCATCATCATCATCATCATCACCATCACCACCACCACCACCGTCATCATCATCATCATCATCATCATCATCATCATCACAAGTATCACTACTCCCACCATCAGCATTCCCATCATCATCATCATCAGTAGCAGTAGTAGCAGCAGCAGCAGCAGCAGCAGCGCCACCACCACCACCACCACCACCATCATGGTCATCATGTCCACCACCGCCAACATCCCACCATCACCATCATCATCATCACACTGATGATTGGTTCTTGTTGATGTTATCGATATTGCCGTTAAAATTAGTGTCAGCAGAAGATGCTGGTTCGACCTGATCGATCTTAGCACCAACAAGTTATGGTCTTGTAACAATCTTACCAAACATTATTATTGAGAACGATGTCTTTGGTTTCGATTCCCTTCTCCTATAAATTCTAACGCTATTCCTAATATATACATATATAGATAATTGCGTGTGTATATATATA
>NC_068992.1:63190563-63196262 GCF_001194135.2 Octopus bimaculoides
ATATATACACATATATATATATATATATATACACATATATATATATACATATATATATGTATGTTTTAGCCATGCGGCTGAGGTCATGCTGGAGCACCACCGCGGTCTTTCTGATTTCCTCTGTCTGGGGTGTTTCACACCACCGATCCTGCATATGCCTTTGTTCCAGCTGCTGGCCCATTTGGTATATAAGGGAGTTTGATTCCGCTGCCCTCGTCTGCACTACATGTCGGGCTGTTGATTCATCCGGTATCGTGGAGAGGAGGATATCCAGTTCCTTTTTGTAGACATCTGCTTCCACCTTATGCAGATTTCTTAATTTTTATTGCAGGGCATTGAAGAGCTGTGTACCTTTTGAACTTTAGGCTATGGCAATACCTGGTCCTGGATTTAGATGGAGTGGATGGTACCTTTGGTACAGTGCAATGGCGTCCAGTCCTGGCATTCGTATAACGCTCAGTGCCAAAATTAGGTTCCAGCCCTTGTAGAGTTTTCCATGTGCAGATTATTACATATCTGTCGCGCTTCGCTCCAGAGAGTAAAGTTTTTCCAGCTTCTCCCTGTAGCTCATCCGCTTCACTGTTTCAATCTTTTTAGTGCAATGGCGTTGCACTGCTTCAAGCTCCGCTATTAGTTCGGCACTATGTGATTGTCCAAGCGGCTGAGAACTAAGGTTTTCCACAGGGTCAACATAGTTTTTGGGTCACTTGTCTTGAAGGATCTTAGTATCCATCCTGCCAGTTGTTTGCACTTTGCTGCCATCTTATATGTTTGGGGTGGGGGTCGAATGCACGTGGCTTACTGGTTAGGGTATTCGGCTCACAATCGTAAGGTCGTGAGTTCAATTGCCGGCAACGCGTTCTGTCCTTCAGCCAGATACTCTGTTTCACTCTGCTTCAGTACATTCAGCTAAAAAAAATTAGTAGTACCAGTGTTTCAAGGAGTCAGCCTTGTCACATTCTGTGTCATGCAGAATCTCCCTGGGAACTACGTTGAGGGTGCTCGTATCTGTGGAGTACTCAGCCACTTGCATGTTAATTTCACAAGTAAGCTGCTCTGTTTATCGGATAAAGTGGAACCCTCGTCGTCATAACCGACGGAGTAATATATATATATATATATATTTATATATATATATATATATATATATATATATATATATATATATATATATATATATATATAAACAAATAGTAAATGAGTATATGCATATATACGTACAGGTATGTGCATACCGACATCCACCTGTATGTATAGGTGCATATCTGGGTACAGGACATTGCAAACAAACGTAGACGAGAACACACGAGCCACATAGAGAACATTCTACTTCATCAGCTACCTCCGTTTTAACACCGGCGTTTCGACGAGCTTGGGCAGGACGCATCGTTAAAACGGCTCGTCCCATGGATCGCAGATTAAATTTGTATACGCAAATTAAATCTAGCCATGGAGGAATGTAGTGGCGGACAAAAAACAAGACAGGAAAACAAACAGAAAAGGCTTTACGGCCAGACGAGAAAAATTATATATATGCACACACACACACACACAGGGGGAGTGCAAAAGTAGGCATACAGTTATGAAAAGAAGAAAACACGTACAATACTCATTTATTTTTATCAAATAAAATTAAAAGTTACGATAAATGTATTATTATGATTAATGACACAGAAAATATCAAAAATGAGGTCGACTAATTTAATGTGATAATAATTTTAATCAAGTTTTGAGGAGATACTTACTGTATACCTACTTTTGCACACCTCACCCTGTGTGTATATACATATACATATAATATATATGATGGATGGATTTCTTTTGGTCTTCGACTACCATATACCCTCACAAGGATTAAGTGGAAAACGCTTTGGCCAAGGTGCCACGCAGTGAGACTGAACTCAAAACCAACTTGTTCAGAAGCAAGCTTCATACACAGAGCCACACCTGTGCCCATAAATGTTTGTCTGTGGGTTATGTATGTGTATGTGTGTGTGGGAGTGTGTGTGTGGATATACATTTATACATTCACAGATATATATGTGCATTTATAAATTGTTAATGTGTATATGTGTGACTGTTTATACAAATGTACTTTACATACATATATATATATATATATATATATATATAGTTGAAATTTACAGAAAAGCAAAAGACGATGACAGGTGTATAAACAACAAGCAGGCGTATTAGTTTGACGCTCGGGGAGGTGAGAAAGTCTTTTATGTTTCGAGCCTACGCTCTTCAACAGAAAGGAACACAAGGAAATAAACAGAGAGAAAATAAGAAAAAACTTTTGGAGTCAGCGGTCAATCATGGCAACAAATGCATGTATGTATACTAGTGGGTATATAAATATATAATAGTTATCAATCAGTAAATCTATCTACCCAACTCTATGTCTATATATATATATATTAACAGTCACATACACACACACACTGATATATATATATATTATCCTATAATTACAGTGCGTCACTGTCCTTACGTTTTTTCTGTTGTTTTGAATTTTGTGGCCCTTTTTTTTTTTTGCATTTTCGTATATTTTCTTTATATTTATTATCTTTACATTTCGTTTCCTAAACCTGATGCCTCGTATGAACTAACTCCTAACAGTATTGAATTTGGAATAAACTTATATAAAACTCTCTCTCTCCCTCTTTCTCCCTCTCTTTCTGTTTATATATATATATATATATATATATATATATATATATATATATATATATATACATATATATATATATAATATATAGATGCATATATGTGTGTGTATGAATGTATATATGTATATGCACGAATGATAATCTCTCTCTCTCTCTCTCTCTCTCTCTCTCTTTCCAAGAAACCAATGTTAATAGGAATTTCGATAATCATAAAAGAAAATGAAGATCTAAATAAATAGACACAAAAGGACTGAAGAAAATAAACTTGTGATAAGCCTCCTCTATTCCCTATAGACTTTTGACACATCAAGAGATTGTTATGTCTATGGAACCTTGTAATAGAAACAACTTGAGAAAAATTCTATCAGATTACAATATTTGTGTTGAGTTTGTCAAGTGTTTACGCCAGGATTTTTCTTCGTCGGTTTCCATCTAACTGTCTTCCAATTGTTCGATCTATAAATCTAACATTACTTTGGTCCGGCTCCCACGTGGCCTTAGAAGGCAAAGCCACTTCGTCAAGCGTCTCGATCCATCATGGTCACTTTAATTTCCTGGATATATTCATATGCTGTGACCTTCCGAAGGTTGTTGATAAATAACAGACGACCTACCTCGCGCTTGTCGCTATCATTCTGTGGAATCCACGACAAAAGTTTTGACGCCTCTTCTTCTTGGTGCCACATGCAATGTCGTTCTTTGATCTTGTTAGTCACTTTTGGAAGACTTCCATAAAGATGCTCGGGTACTGTTGCCATTTAGCATCGCAGGCCATTCGTAGCATTCTTGTGTAACCGTTTTCTAAACACTCGTTTGCTCTTTTAGAGTTTATGTTTCGCCGCCAGAACACTTCATATGTGTGCATGCGTGTGAGTGCGTCTGCGTGCGTGTGTGTGTGTTATATGTATGTATATATATATATATATATATGTATATATATATATATATATATATATATATATATATATATATATATATATATATATATATATATAATGCATGTATGTATATGCATACACATGTGTGTGTTGTATTTTATTGAAGTTGAATGAGCTTCCACGTAATCAATCATCGGGAATTTCTGAGTATTCAGATCGGTGCAGTAGTTTATAAGTATTTATATGTATGCATGATTACCAATTCATTTGGGAAAAAGAAAAACATTTGATCGTGAAAAAGGTATTCTTTTTCAAAATAACGGGAATCTGTTGGATAAAAGCAATTGACCATAATGGAAAAATATATAAACACTTAGGAGAAGAGAAACAAAAATTAGAATGAAATAGTGAAAATTCGCAGGAAAAAAAGACACACAGAATAAGAGAAACTTTATCCGAAATAAAATGTTGCGGCATCATATTTGTGATAAAGTTATTAAGTCATTTCCATTAGGCCTTTTCCTATTGCCTCCACCTCGTTTTGTCCATGCGTGCTGACATGTGTGTAAGCATAGTGATATGCTGAGATATACTGAGTGCCACCCGAGGCAAACTTTAATTTTCCCACCATCCCCTATGCGAACTTATTCAACAGACCCAAATGTGCAACCCTCATAAATTTTCAGTCCCATTCTCGTTCTCGTAATACAATTTAATGAATCTTTAATTATTTAAACCAGGATTTCCTTCAACATTTTTTCCATTTAAATCTCAGTCTTAACCCAGCCTATATATTTTAGCGAAACCTTTCGCGGAACTCAACGTATGAACGTTTTTATTTGATATTCTATCAAGTTACTATTGCCTATTCCATTACGACAAGATCTTAATAACATAATTAATTAAATTAATCATTTTTATTTCTCTTCTTTGTTTTATTCTCAAATTACATACTGACTTTCTCATTATCATTGAAACTAAGAATGTGCGTGTGCGTGGCCGGATAGGTGACTCACAGTCGTAACGCCGCGGTTTCGATTCTCGACCCGGGAGGTGCGTTGTGCTCGTAAGCAAAAATGCTTCATTTGCCACCCTTACATCGTTTGTCAACCAGTGTTGGTTTACTTACATTACATGTAACTTTATAGTTCGGCAAATGACCCATAGGATAAGTACCAAATTAAAAAAAAAAATACAGGAGTTATTATCTTCGCTAAAATAATCTTCAAGGTAGTTTTTCAGTATCGCCGCAGTTCAATGACAGAAATAAGTAAAAGATGAACACAAATTCATTTATCCTAACTATAATGAATTGATGGGATTATATTTATTTTCAGTATTAACCAAGCCAGGTAAAACAGTTGCTACGACAGCTTATTTAATATAATAGTAACTGCGCATAAGTAAATAGCATAAAATATTAGAGCAAATTTCAACATCTGCTAAAATATTTGAAAGAAGATATAAACAGATTTCACCAGGCGATGGTAACATATGGTGGAGTAGATTAGAGAGAGGAAAGCGATGATGATATAAAGAAACATGAAAAATACTGGGGAAAACGTGTTAGAGAGAAGCAATTGTGTTTTAACGGTGGAGAATATAAGATATATTATAGTATATTAATGTAGCAACACACACAGACATGCGAGCGTGCGCAGACACTCTCGCTCACCCACCCATCCACACACACACACACACACATATATATATATATATATATATATATATATACAGAAAGACAGACAGACAGACAGACAATGATGTGGGTATGTGGTTGAGAAGCAAGTGTGGGGGCCCTTGTGTCTTCCACTATAGCCTCGTGTCGACCAATGATCTGATTGCCGGAAACAGAAACTCGTATATATATATATATATATATATATATATATATATATCCAGTCATTTGACTGCGGACATGCTGGAGCACCACCTTTTAAGTGTTTTTTTAGTCCAAGAAATTGACCCCAGGACTTATTCTTTGTAAGCCTAATACTTATTCTATCAGTCGTATTTGCCGAACCGCTAGATACGGGGACGCAAACATACCAGCATTGGTTGTCAAGCGATGGTGCGGGGGACAAACACAGACACAAACAAACACACACACATACACATACACACACACACACACACACATATATATATA
>NC_068992.1:63196305-63198175 GCF_001194135.2 Octopus bimaculoides
ATATATACGACGGGCTTCTTTCAGTTTCCATCTACTCACAAGACTTTGGTCGACTCGAGGCTATAGTAGAAGACATTTACCCACGATGCCACGCAGTGGGACTGAACCCATGTGGTTGGGAAGCAAACTTCTTACCACACACCCACCCCTGCGCCTATACATACACATATATATATATATATATATATATATATATATATGTACATACATACATATATGTATGTATGTATGTTACATATATATATAGGTATATATATACATATACATATCATTTAATATTCACAAAATTTAAGAAACAACTGCTACTAGCTTCATGCTATAGAGATACAATAATTTGGTAGGTTTAGATAGCAACACCATGTGTCTCCAAGCAACTATTCAGGCTCACTGTATACCGTTAGATCTACTTGACTTCTTATAAACAAGCGTCCTATTTTTCAAATAGGTCTAACTGTATGCACTGAGTCTGAAAGATTGCTTGGAAACACATAGCATGTTATATAAATCTGCCAATCTAGTGTATCTCTTCAGCATGAAACTATTGGTAGTTCTTTTTAAAACTGTGCATATCAAATATATCTATTTCTCACTAGACGGAGCACATTTTTCCTGATGCTACCTATAAAGAAGAATAAGCCATATGTGTGTGTGTGTGTGTGTGTGTGTGTGTGTGTGTGCATGTGTGTGTGTGTGCATGTGTGTGTGTTTTGTTGTAGTTGTGTGTGCGTGTGTATACACATAACAACAGGTAACATAGAGACAAGAGACGACAGAAGCATAAGAAAACAATAAGCCACAGCAGGTTTTTATATTTCACTCGTTAACACTGCAGAGCAGCGATATGTTCCCTGTTTAAGTAAGCTGCAACGGGGTGCGTTGTATGCGCAGCAGGCACCATTTCGCTTCATTAAAGACTTTTATATTCTTGATTTCAAAGGAGGACATCCCTTAAAATAATACAGACCTTGGTTAATTAGATGAGAAATATTCGTGAATTTTATTTATTTACAAAAGTTATGTTTTTAAACGTCTTTGGGTTTTTATTTCGTTTTTGCTTTGATTTTTCTTTTTCTTTTTATTGTTATTCTTAATATTTTTTTCTTTATTCTTTCAGGACGAGAAAAACCAAGTTCTGGAAACAATTGTTTGGCTAAAGCACGTAAGTAAACGAAGAATTCGTAACCAAAAATATCACACATACATATGCAGGTGTGCGTGTGTGTGTATATATACATGTGTGTGTGTGTGTGTGTGTGTGTGTGTGTGTGTGTGTGTGTGTGTGTGTGTGTGTGTGTGTGTGTGTGTGTTTGTGTGTGTGTGTGTGTGTGTATGTCTGTGTGTCTATGTATCTATATATGTATCTATGCATATATATGCATATATATGCATATATAATTTAATATCATTTCAAAACCTTATGGCATGCTTTACATAGCTCATCCACGGGTATCGGTTACCATATGTTATCATACAATGGGAATACTCCTTTTACTGAATATACCTGTAGAAACCTACAAGATGGCGTGAACAGATTTCAATCCAGATCACTAAAATTACTCGTGTGCATCCCTATCGTAGTACGTTGAGCGAATATATAGAGATATGTGGTCAGAAAATGTTTCTAGCTTTTCCTTTCTGCAAACTACATAACACAAGTGAAATTGGAAGAAAGATAAGAGAAAAACGGTTTATTAAAGTTTTCTAAAAGTTCAGCTGGCTGGAGCGTTCTAAGAGGTATTAAAATTGTCAAGAACTCAACTGTCAGTTAAACACATTTGAAATCTGATGATTATACTATGTATGAAAGAGCTAATTTTGTTAAAATACCATAATAAAAAACGTGAAAAACATACTATGTTTTACCTTTATT
>NC_068992.1:63198244-63199843 GCF_001194135.2 Octopus bimaculoides
TATATATATATTTTATATATATGTATTTTTTATTCACCAAATCTCTTGATTTTGTTTTTGGTTTTTACCCTACCGAATTCTGGTGCCTCAAACATTTTAAGTACCACATTTAATCTTTTGATTAAATCTATATATATATATATATATATATATATAAAATATGTATATACATGTGAGTGTGGATGTTTATTCTTAAACAAGAAATTTGTTGATAGTGATTTCAAAATTTCGCGCAGTTACGACTGCTGACGATGGTTTAACTTGCTGAAACTTCGAAGCCACTGTCAACAAACTTGTACTCAACAAAAGTACAGAATAACTCCTCAGATTAATATAAAATTGTTTTTTTTTTGTTTTTTATCAATGTGTCCGACTAAGCGCCTCAAGCAGGCACTTCGACATGGCCACTCTCCAAAGACTGAAACAAGTAAACGACAAATATTATTTAATATTTATAACATGCTGCTAAATCCGGCACTGGAAAAATAATTCCGCATCACCCTTTCACCTTTGGTTCCTAAATCTTTTTTTGATAATGGCCCTTAACGAAGAAGCCACTATTTTAGATATGAACAGCTTATGCAGCAAGTTCCTGGCATGACCATACCATCAATGTTTTCAAACACAATATATCTTGGACAATTATCATAAATGTGTCTTTTATTTTCGAGGGAGCAGTGTATAGATAAGTCTGAGGAGGTGTGGTCAAGCGGGCAGCACTACTAAAAAAATTGAAGGTAATTTTTCCCTAGGCGCGCCTTTCAGAAAGTCCTGCAAGCCACAGGTGGCCCAACATAAATTTAGCTGATGTTTCATGCTGTGTCAATGACCATGAAAAGACACTCTTGGTGGCTCGCTCACCTTTGTTGTAGCTCATTCGGCTAAAGTGTAGCTACGACTAGAGGGAGACAGACAGACAGAAAAAGTGAGAGGCGAACAACAAAGAGTGGAGACAGAATGAGAGGGAGCTGGAGAAAGAAAAGGAATAGGGAGAGAGAAGGGGTAAGAAAGAGAAACAGAGAATGCACGTGCATCAAAGTTGGATGAGACCCAATTAGGCTGAAATAACGAACATATGCTAAACCCATATGTTCCTAAACAGTATAAGATCCTAAAATAAGCTTAGAATATTAGTAAACAGACATTACATACAAGTGACATATATGAAAACTTATACCCCTATCTATTTCTATATCTCTATCTCTCTGCCTCTCTATCTATGCCTATATATGTACACACACACAATACATACACACGCACACACACACACACACACACACATATATATATATATATATATATATATATATATATATGTGTGTGTGCGTGTGTATGTATGTATGTATGTATGTATATATTTCAAAACCGAGCAAATAATTCACGAAAAATATAATTTGCGAAGATACCATTGACTTTGTTATTATCTAGTGTAACAATTCTAAAATGTTAATAACAGAATCAATTATATAGTTATCCGGCCATTGAAAGGAATTTTCAATGGCCGGATAACTGAAGAGATGTTGGCGTGGGCTCCCACCCTGGCATCCGAAACTCGGAGTTTTATCATGGCTACTGAATAAGTGCCACATATTTTTACAG
>NC_068992.1:63199865-63200569 GCF_001194135.2 Octopus bimaculoides
TATATATATATATATATATATATATATATCCACACACACACACACACATCAGCAACATCACCCTCCCAACGAACACCACCACCACCACAAAAGTCAGAGCCAAAGACAGAACCCAGATCTCTGCCAGACATTTATGAGGGGAACAAACGAAGAATATAAAGTATGGCACCTAAGATGATATGATCTGTGAAGACCGCGTCATGTTTTATGGCTGACGTAAAAACGTGTTACAAGACGGTAATAAGAGAATTGGTATATGGGGATGACGCGAAGGCAAAGATTGAGACACAAAAGGAAGGATGTGGAAAGGTGGAGGTGGGATTTATTGTTGAAGGTGGATCACATGACTTTCAGAAATACCAAAAAGCAGGGTTGAATTTCCATTGCTGTGGTGGAATATAAGCACAGAAACAACAGCGAATGAACGAGCGAAAGAACGACCCAGTTTTTAGCTGAAAAAGTCAAGAGACGTGAGATGGTGATTCTTATTGTGTACGTTGCTTCCGCTACGTTCATTGTTTGTTATTTCAAACACTGAGAAGAGAGCTAGTAGATGGAATGAAAGAATGAAGGAAGGAATGACAGAAAGAAAGGAGGAAAGAAAGGAGGCGATTTGGAAGGAGGAGGAAGATGAGGAGGTGAGGTGATTGTTGTTGTGACGAGGTGGGAAGGTAAATATATGTGTATGTGTAAACGTATACATA
>NC_068992.1:63201504-63202453 GCF_001194135.2 Octopus bimaculoides
ATATATATATATGTATATATATATATATATATATATATAATATAGATTTAATCAAAAGATTAAATGTGATACTTTATTACTATAAGTATAGTTATCATTTATTTGGGCACTTGTTAGCATTTTCTTTTTGAAATTTAGCACAACTAAGTTTAACAACAGTATTATCCCTACTCTCTTTAATCTTTCCAACAGCTGAAGTGCGAATTTGTATGTTTCTAGGGTCCATGTTTATGTCCTTTCGAACTACATTATTAATGATATTGGAATTAGTACTAATTTAAATAGGGTATCCCTCAAATACTTTCAGACAATTAGTAGTGGTAGGAAAATCATAGTCATTCAGGAGATGGTATTTCTTTCTTTATAACCAAACCTAGTTAGAGCCTTATTATAGTAGCTAATGTTATGGTCGAAGATGTCTTAAATAGTAAAGAGCATTGATATACGAGAGGATATACCATTGATCTAGAATACTATGACTGCTCTTGGATGGTTCGAAAAGCGATTAACATATAGTTAGATGCTGATTTGGTTTGTGAAAAGGCTTGGAGAGACCTGTATTAAGACCTAAAGTAATGTCTTGTTAGTTAACTATCTTTTCAGCTGTCATTAAATGTAAAAGACAAGCCTAGATTTTTAAAGTATCGTATAAGTTTTTCCTAGTTCTATCATAGCTTGCAGTACTAGAATTACGTTTAATGAGCAAAACATCGTCCTTGTAAAGACCGCCTTTAAGGTTCTGAAATTCACCCTTAATGCAATATAAGTATAGCCCCACACGTGGCTAAAAATCAATTTATGTAATTTGTTTATATTTTTATATACTTTTTATGCTATTTATTTTTTACTTTAGCTAATTTCGCTTCCTTCTTTACTCATCAAATCAATCTAATTTTGCCCAGTTTTCGGCATTCGGTACAAGATTCTTATTATATATATATATATATAT
>NC_068992.1:63202932-63207091 GCF_001194135.2 Octopus bimaculoides
TATATATATATATATATATATATATATTATATATGCACACATATATGTACATGTGTGTGCATATATGTGCATTTGTATATAAGACTCTACGTATTCAGCGGACGATGCGTAATTTCTTGTATCTTTAACAATTTTACATCTGCTAAAATTTCCGTCTTTCTTCCGATATTCTTCTCCAGGAATGGTATGACCTGCGGCTGACATGGAATCCTGAGGACTTTGGCGGAGAGACCATGCTCCATATTCCATCCGAAGACCTTTGGAGACCCGACATCGTTGTCTACAACAAGTTAAGTCCTTTCCTTTCTTCATCTCTCTCATATTTTCTGGGTTTTCCTTTTCTTCTCCTTTATTTTCTAATTAGCATTTCCTTTCCCTCATCCTTTCTTTCTCTCCGATATCATGTCTTTTTAGATTCTTTAGTTTTTCCGATGTTGTACTATGCTTGGTTTTTTTTAACTTTCTTCTACAATTTCATGTAACTTTCGACTTATTTCTTCTTTCTCTGTCTTTCTTCGTCTGTTTCCCTCTATGTATTTATCTCTTATTTATCTACTTATATATTTTTTGCTTCTTTGTCTTACGCTTTGTTCGTTTGTTTTGTCGATTTGTTTTGCGTTTATTTCTTGTTGGTGTTTTTTCTTCTAAAACTTTCAAAACTGTTGTTCGCTAACAGCAATACGGAAGAACTTTTGTGCAAACTTTAAAATAATCGACTAGCCCCTTCCCCTAAAATTAAGTACTTGTTGCGTATTGAGGTTGATCTAATCTACTGGCCCCTCCTCCCAAATTTCTAGAGTAGAAAAGAATATCTTCTGTTTCCACAAACGCATAAAAAAAATAGAAAAAAAAACGGGGGCGGGGAAAAACACCTCTAATTATTTATTACTAATAAAATACAGTTTTCATTGCATTTTCTTCAGATAGCTTTTAAATGACTGTGATGTAATCACTGTAAAATACGACTTAGACATGTTTTTTTTTTGTTTTTTACCGTGACTTCATCTTCTGCTTCTACAAACGCCTCAAATTATGAAAAAATATCTTAAATATTATTATTTAGCGAATTCAGGAAATTTTCCATGTAGATGTAAATTGCTGCACACCCCCATCCCTCCTTATGGAGGGACGGGGGGGTGCTGTAATTATAGCAAATAAATAAGTAGAGGCGATTTTTTCCGCACGTTTTCTATTTTTCGATGCATTTCTTGAGACAGAAGGTTTCACAGAGCTCTAAGATTCTACACCATTTATTTTGATGTCCATTCACAACTTTCCTGCACTGTTCCCATCACGAAATTGAAAACCGTGAAAAAACGTTAGCCCACTACTGAACACTAATATATACACATGCACACAGAGAAATATATAAATCCTGAACAATCTTGAGATTCAAGTTTATAAAAATACATGTTTATATATGTATGAATTTGTGTGCATTGGGTAAACTTCAACAGAGCATTACTTAAATTTTCTCACCGACATTGAATACATCCCGTAATTTTTTTAAATATGATTCAGAAATATAGATATAAAATCAATATATTCATATATATTTTCTTTCTTCTTTTCTTTCTCTTCTTGTTTCCAGCGCCGACGGGGATTTCGTAATCACAATGTTAACAAAGGCTCTTGTGTCGTACGATGGTAAAATAGTTTGGGAACCGCCTGCTATCTACAAAACATATTGCCCTATAGACGTAGAATATTTTCCGTTCGATACCCAGTTATGCTTCATGAAATTCAGCTCCTGGACTTACGATGGTAACGAAGTTGACTTGATCGACTTTTGCCACGGCACCGGTCAAACGCAAGTTGATGGCAAGGTTGTGATCGCGAATGGCATCGATATGAAAGGCTACTCTCAGAACTCTGAATGGGAAATTCTAAACGTAACATCAACTCGAGAGATCAAAACGTATCCATGCTGTCCAACACCTTACCCAATCATATTATACAACATAACAATGAGACGCATCCCTCAATTTTACACTTTGAACTTAATCATACCTTGTGTATCAATTTCGTTCTTGACTATTCTTGTATTCTATTTACCGTCCGTGAGTGGTGAGAAAATTACTCTGTCCATATCAGTTCTCTTGGCACTGACTGTATTCTTCTTGCTGCTTTCTGAAATCATTCCGCCCACTTCTCTTGTGATTCCTTTAATCTGTAAATACCTCATGTTCACTATGCTAATGGTGACGGCATCGCTATTTCTGACTGTCTACGTATTAAACGTCAATTACCGAACAACCACAACTCATACAATGTCCCAATGGGTGCGGTATTACTTTTTGGAAAGACTGCCCACTTTCCTTATGATGAAGCGACCCCGTTTCGAAGATGAGCCGCCGATTCTGCCACCGTCCAAGATGCAAAGTTTAAGTACCTTCGACGGAGAAGAACCCGTAGAAACTCGAAGCATCACACTCAACTGTAGAGGAGAGGTGCCGACATACGAGAACATGTGTCCGCACCAGACCATTGATGAACCTGACCCTGGGAAGATGGAGAAAATGCAAAGCCTTGATGACTGGACAGGTAAACTGGTGGAAGAGATGATAAGTAATGTGGAATATATTGCCAGCACCAAAAAAGATGTCGAAGAAGGCAGTGCTGTGAGTATAAACGTTTCTTCTTTTACTGTAGACTAAGGTGGTGAGCTGGCAGAATCCTTAGCACAAATGATTATTACAAATTATAATTTGTTTATAGTGGTCAAATATATATGTTATACATTGGCTCACTCCATCCATCAAATCGACGTTCCCTGAATAGGTGCACGCCAGGTGTTGAGGTGAACGTAGAGTAACGTGAGAAGTGTTTTACTGAAGAACACAATGCACCACGACCTCACAATCATGAGTGCAACATTGTGACCAATAGGCCATGGGCCTTTACAAATAGTCTATATAAAATACCGATCAACTAACACCCACATCAGTATCCTCTTCAAATCGAAGCCGATAACATCGATGCATGTTATCAATAATAATTTCAAATTTTTGGAACAAACCTAGCAATTCCTAATACTCAATTGGTACTTAATTTATCGGCCCCGAAAGAATGAAAGGTAAAGTCGACTTCAGCAGATTTTGAACTCAGAATGTAAAGACGAACAAAATGCCGCTAAGCATATTGCCCGGCGCGCTACCGATTCTGCCATCATGTCACCTTAATGTAGCTTTTATCTTTTATCTTTTACTTGTTTCAGTCATTAGACTGCGGCCATACTGGGGCACTGCCTTGAATTTTTAGTCGAATAGATCTACTCCAGTACTTATTTTTTAAGTCTGGTACTTATTCAATCGGTCTCTTTTGCCGAACCGCTAGATTACGGGGACGTAAACACACTAACACTGATTGTCAAGTAGTGATGGGAGGACAAACACAGATACACACACACACACACACACACACACACATATACATATATATGTATATACGACGGGCTTCTTTCAGTTTCAGTCTACCAAATTCACTCACAAGGATTTGGTCGGTCCGAGGAGGTTATAGTAGAATAAACTTGCCAAAGATGCCACACAGTGAGACAGAACCCGGAACTGCATGGTTGAGAAGCAAGCTTCTTACCACACTGCCACTCCTACGCCTATGTTAACAAATAATAAATAATTAACAAATAATAAATTAATTGAAATAAATTTAAAATTGCTCAATTTGTTTTCATCAGCTTACATAATAAAAATTGTTTGCAGAGAAAGTAAACTGCACATTGAAGTGCAAAAAGGGCTCTGGACCACACACTGAAATATCACATAAGACTGCATACGCAGGTCATCATATTACCGCGATTTCTCATCCCTATTCATATCAATTTTTTATTAACGTTTCTCCTTGTTCTTTTCTTCTATTTGCAGGCGGTGCGTGATTGGGCCTACATCTCAACGTTGATAGATCGATTATTCCTTTGGGTCTTTAGTGTGATTTGTACGATCGGAACCGTTGTCATTTACCTGAATGCACCCTCACACTTTGACACTAGGCCTAGTTTAGCAGCAGGAGATTTCGTCAATCTTTCCTGCACTTTTTGAGCATGTTACTCTACTGTACCTCTAATACATGTTAGTCTTGTTTTTGTTCTTATTGGTGGTGGTAGTATATATACATACATATGTATGTATATATATATATATAT
>NC_068992.1:63210116-63211702 GCF_001194135.2 Octopus bimaculoides
ATATATATACATTCTGAGTTTGTTTTTTCACCATCAATCTGTTGTTTATTTTGCCCCAAATCCCACTTTCTTCCTCAATCAGTTAATCGACCCCCAAATCATTGAAGATATTATAGATTATCCATCATCTCGTTTTCAACACTAAGGCTGAGACTTACAAACCATTCCAGAGGTGGATGGATTCCTCTGAGATATCTTGCTGTCATTGGTCGCTCGTGCTTCCCCTTTCTTTTTGGCTCGTCTCGACCTATTAGCATTTCTCTATATCTTCCATTTCTTCCCCGCCAGCTCAAGGCCTTGTGGTGGTGCTACCGGGTATCTTTATCTGCAATCTCGTGGCCTTCAACTCCTGAAAATAAAGATGAAGCACAATTTCTTTATTATTCACCACCTGTGACCTATCGAAACATCACCTTCTGAGATTTGCTGTTACTGCTACTACTTCCGCTATTTTCTGATTTTCCGACTTTTCCATGTAGAAAGCCCTCAAGAGTGTCTTCTTGTCACACGTACAGCAACTGGGATTTCTGCGCTACGCCACCAATTTAATTGTTTCCTTGTCTGCGCTACTGGATGGCTTTATGATGTTCAAAGTCACCAGAACTTACATGTCTGTGCAGACCCTATTTATCTGCATGTTATTTCATGCCAATCCTGCACTCGCCATCGACCCATTTCTATGCCACATAAGAAACGACGAACAAAGAATCAACGTCACTACAATGCAGATTACTTGTGGTCGTCGCAAAATACCCTTGGTTGTGACCCCCAAGTATCTCGTCTTCTTCTATATTGCTGCTCCAGCCTGTGGAAAGATGTACGATGTACCAATTTCGACTGTTGACTCGGCTCTTTATCTGTTTTAAAATGTTACACATGCTCTCAAAGGTTCTGTCCCAGTCTGTGGAACACAGCTTACTATACACTATAAATGGCTCAAGGCTTCCTTCAACAGCCCCTTGAGGCCATATACTGAGCCCATCCAGTTATTCAGTGATTTTTTTTCAGCCCCCTTTTTGCGACACAGTTATGTTACTCTCCTCTTTGCCAGTTTCTTGATACATTCTAAAGACAGAAACGCTGTCTTTCGTAACATACCTTCCCAACGTGTTTTACTTTTCTTTTTCGGGAGCAGGTCTCCCTTATAACCATTGCTAGCAAAATTGTTGTTACTTCTATTAACGTCGTTTGAAATATCGTTATTTCTAAAGTGTCTTCAATAACAGATATTTTCTTTATTTCACAACATATTTCTGTACTATTGTTTTCACAATTTATTCTTTGAGGCCGGGGTACTAAACATAAAGGGAAAAGAGCCCAAAAGAAAACGAATGTTTTCAAAGATAGAAAATATGAAAACATCCCAGTAAAAATATCTATTTTTCCACCCTACGTTAAATGCGGTGGATACAAATGTTTTCTAAAACCACCTTTTGGTGAAATAATTTGAAAAAAGAAAAAAAAACATTTTTTTTTATTAAGTACTAGCGTGGCTAATCTAAATCTTCCATGGAGCTGTGTTTGACACGTCCGCTCACTTCAAAACATAATAATAATAATAATAATAATAATAATAATAATAATAA
>NC_068992.1:63211712-63214461 GCF_001194135.2 Octopus bimaculoides
TAATAATAATAATAATAATAATAATAATAATAATAATAATAATCTATATTTGCTCATAGATATGCCAATTCCTGCAATGCATCCTGCAAAAACATTTGGAAAGTTAAATACAAGGACATTGAAATTGAGGTCCCAAAAATGTGGTATCTAAGAACAACGTGTGGTTATCGGGACTTTAGGGGCAATACTAAGTGGCACCCTTAAACAATTTGGCCAAATACCAGGAAATCCAAAAAGTATCAGAACTACAAAAAAATTGTTCTTATGAGTATTGCCAATATCCTAAGAAACATTGTCAACTTGAAAATACTTGATTCCCTTAAAACTCTTTCAAAACTGAAATATTTCAAATTTAACAAAATCTTAGTTTTCAGATTCTAACCCCTTTTTCTTGTAATATATCTTTGTTAATTATGATTAACACCCGTAGTAAAACGTCCAACTTGTTGTTACTTGTGGTCTGTCGGTGAGACTCGGAACAACTCATATAAAACAAGGCAACAACTTCTGTTTATAACAATATATGCTAGCATACATACATACATACATACATACATTAAAAAAAGCATATGAAAGTATCAAAAAAATATTGGAAATATAAAAAAATGGTACTTATAGAAAATGAGAAAGGGTGGGAGGATGTTCAAGAATGTATTGAAAGATGTCAATATTTTTGAGTTTTAAATTGCACGAAATAATTAAATTAACGATTTATAATTAAATGAACATACAAACACACACACACACAATGTATGCTAAACGAAGTATAATAATAACGAAGATGAAGTGTCTGTACAAGTTATTCTCACGAGTATATTACAATTCCAAATGTGTAATATACTATTGTCATTATATATATATATGTATGTATGTATGTATGTATGTATATATATATATATATATATATATATATATATATAATATTAGTACTAGTTTTACTATTGCCGGCTAGTAGGATGGCTGAATCGTTAGAATGTTGGCTAAAACAGTCTGCTGTATTGTCACTGTTCACATTCCGGGTTCAACTCCTACGGTAGTCAATTCTGCTTCTCCTCCCCACGCCCAGGATAGATAAAGAAAAAATACTAGTCTTGTACTGGCAACAACAGTAATAACTAAATCTCTCTCACTCCCGTCCAAATGATGGAATAGTACCTAGATTCATTTCTACTATAGGCACAAGGCCTGAAATTTTGGGGAAGGGGACTGTCGATTACATTGAGTATTCAACTGGTACTAATTTTATCGACCCCGAAAGCATGAAAGGCGAAGTGGACTTCAATGTAATCCGAAATCAGAACATAAAGACGGATGAAATGGCGCTAAGCGTTTTGTCCGGCATGTTAACAATTCTACTAGCTCACCGCCTTCATTGTGCCTCAACTAAAAACCATTATCATTGGGTGGTAAGGTGATGAGCTTGCAGAGTCGTTAGCACGCCGGACAAGATTCTTAGTGGCATTTCGTCCGTCTTTACGTTCTGAGCTCAAATTGCGCTGAGGTCCATTTTGCCTTTCAACTTTTCGCGGTTTTTCAAATAACCACCAGTCGAGCACTGGGGTCGATGTAATCGACTTCACCCCTCCCCTCAAAACTTCAGGCCTTGCGTATATAGTTGGATGGATTACTACTCAGCAGTGATTGGCAGAGTTGTTCGAGGTCTGGATTCTATTGCATAGTACTTTTTACGGTTCTTTACATTCTGAGTTCAAATCCCTGCAAAGTCGACTTTGCCTTCCATGCTTCTACGGTCAAAGCGTTCAACCAAATTCTTTCGTCAATGCTTCTAGCTTTGTGTCATTTTTAGAGGCTATTAAAGAGAGGGACTTTGAAGATTTGACAGAGCGTCGGACAAAATTCCTTGTAGTATTTGTTGTGACTCTTTACGTTCTGAGTACAAATCAGGGATCCTGGTTGGCCTAATTCTGTTCTGATTTATTATTTTAAAGACGTCCCTAAAAGCCCTGTTCAGATATCAAAAATCAAGTATAGTGTGCCAATATCTTTATGGTTTGTTCATAAAGATTATCTTACCTTTTCGTTCTTCCGACGTCGATAAAATAGTGCGCCAGTCAAGTACGTTGACCCCAGTGAAGTACTGGGGCCATTGCAATCAACTAAACCCCTCCCCTTCAAATTTCTGGCCTTGTATTTATGTTTAAAGCTACTAGAGGGTGGTGGGTTGGCAGAATCGTCAGTGCGTCGAACCAAATTCCTTACGATATATTTTCAGATTTTTTCAAATTTTGAATAAAAACTTTATAAAGGTCACCTTGCCCTTTTATCCTTTCGAGATCGATAAAACTAAGTACCAGTAAAGTACTACGATCGATTTTATTGTTAGAATGTTGGACACAGGCCCTTCGTCTATATTACAAATAATAATTAATTATTAGTGTCTTAACCTATAGATTTCTACTTATCTAACTCTGCTCTGCACATTACAATTCAATATTGCTACCGCTTACTCCGTTTGTAATCTAGAATTGTGTTCTAGAATTGTGCTACAAAACGTCCTGCGCTTGTTTGGCTGTCTCTCTTTATCTCTGTCTCTCCCTCTACCCATCCCTCTATCTATTTATCTATCAATATCTCTCTCTCTCTCTCTCTCTCTCTCTCTCTCTCTCTTCATCTCCTATTTCTGTATCTCCCTTCCTCTCTTCTCTCTCGTTCTCTATCTCTCATTCTCACCCATCCGTGTCTTTGTCATATTTTACATTATTTTTCTCAATTTACTTTTATTCTTTAT
>NC_068992.1:63219707-63221469 GCF_001194135.2 Octopus bimaculoides
ACGACGCTTTACTGCAGCCGCCTTCTGCTCCGTTGAGCACTAAAGGTTTCTTCCGCAGAGTTCGCCGGATCCAGTCTTCACACGCATATAAGGTTTCCGGCTAAATTTGACCACATTTTATGTCTTCTTTTTTCAGGAACAGCTTGATGTTTTGGTGAAGAGTCAATGGCGTTGGAGAGCATAGAGGTTATTTTTGTAGCTGAGAAAAAGTGAGCTGATATAGTGGACTGGATGGCCTCTGAATATTGGGAAGGAGTTACTTGTGTACCGACCTGCCGACATCATTACTGGTGCTCAATGCTCAGTGAAAAATGTAAAAGCTGTAAGACGTGACATGGGCATCATAAAACTCAAGTTCTCCCAAATTATGACGGTCTTTCAGTGTGTCTCCAATAAGGGTGACGTCATGCTGTCTGACCTCATTGAAATGGGTCTTAGGTTCAATTCAGACGATTATATTAGAGACTATGATCAAACTCTAGTTGAGGTGGGTTACTACTGGAAAGCTATATGTGTGTGGCAACAGGATTCGGCACCTCGCCATACCTCCGGAAAGAGTCAGAAGTGGTCAGTGGAGAATTTTTAGGACTTCACCAGCACCAATCTCTGGTCTCTTAATAACCCTGATTTCAATCCTATAGATTACAATGCGAGGAGTGCGGTTGAGAAAGACCCCAGCCGATCTACCTGCAGCACTAAGGCCGAGCTGGTGGCCAAGATCAAGGACGTGTTCGAATTTCTTTCCAAGAACACAATGAAGAATGCATGCACTAGGTTCCGGATCCGTCTTGAGGCCGTTGTTGAATCTGGAGTCAGCCACTTTGAGTAAACAGTTATCTCATAACCATAATTTAGCTGATGTCCTTTTTTTTAAGACACCTTATATTTTTTGAAGAGATATTGTATTTTCTTTTTTAAGCAAACTGTCAAATTTAACACGAACACCCTGTAGGCAGGTAAGTCCTAATATGCTAATTAACCTATACCTGGGATCTTGACAGGAGTTATTACTTCGAGTCAGAGTAGACCTGGGAACAACGGTGGTTAAGACGCTGTTCCGCACTTCTCAAAAGCCTGGAAATCCCGAACCAGAGTCGTTTCAACTGTTATTATATTAGCCTCTGCTTCTCTGAGCCGACAGTTTCGTACCTTCTCCACTTGTCACTCTTGGTGCTCCACCTTCTCCTTACCCCAGATCTTGCGCTCATCTCTACGACCAGTCATTTCCTCTCAGATCATCGATTCTCTACAGCTTTCTGTTTTTTGTTTTGTTTTTTTTTCTCATGCCTGTCCTGCAGGGGTTGACTTCAAACCGTTTAAACGGATAGATAATGATATCAATCTCACCGGTCGTGCACGGCGTACAAAGACTATTGGCTCTGCCATTTCAAGCAGATCAAGCAATTAAAAGCAAACAAACAAAAAAGCTCTGAAGAAAGATGTTTTCTTAAACATTTTCTATGAGAATAAAAAGCATTCTTGATACAAGAAAAAAAAAAGACATTTAATTGAAAATAAGAGAATACTTATAGCCTGAAAAAAAAATATAAAACAAGAGCAACAAGAATAAAAACAGCAGCAAAAACAACAACAATAATGACAACAACAATAACGGCAGCAGCCTCAAGCTAACACATTTGTATGTACAATGGCAAACAGGTGTATATGCGTGCATACTTATACATATATGTGCGTGTCTATATATACTTACGTGTGTGTCTGTGTATGTGTACACACACACACATATATACATATATACATA
>NC_068992.1:63223753-63226720 GCF_001194135.2 Octopus bimaculoides
ATATATATATATATATATATATATATATACATATATATACACATAAAAGTATATACACCCACACACATATATGCACACAAATTATATATACATGCGTAAACGCATGAAAGGGCGTATGTATGCATAAGTAGTGTGTGTGTGTGTATGCATGTATATAGATAGATAGATAGATAGATAGATAGATAGATAGATAGATAGATAGATAGATAGATAGATAGATACACTCACACGCAAAGATGTGTACTTGCTAACACAGACATATAGATACATATACATATAGACACACGTATACAGATATTTACAAATACGCGAACATATGCGCGGTTGCCAGCAGATACACCCACACAAACACACACAAACTCATACAGGTACGACTGTATGGTAAGAAGTTTGCTTCCCAACACATTATGGACCACTGTTTTATTGAATGCAGAGAGTGAGTTCTGAGGTCCAAATTTTCTTTATTCGGCTGTAATTCTCTTTAGTGATACGTGTTTTTTGTTACAGGTGCCATTGCAAGATATATTTCCATCAACCCCTAGATACCTGTAATAGTCCTCTCAGATACGGGAAAACAGTCAAATCATTGATGGAGATGTTACTAGTCTGGTTTATAGTTTTCTCCCTTTTCACAACCATGTAACAACATTTATCCTGACCAAACGCCAAACCTACATCCTTAGATAATGTTGTAACTAGGTCAAGGCTCCGTTTCGTCTCATCCATATTCTTTGCATAAAGTTTTAAGTTATCCACAAAGAAACAGTTCGTAATTTTGGTAGTTCTGTTTCCTTGTGAACCTTCTTAACATAAATGACAAGGGGTTTACAGAAGGTATAATCAACATCTCAGAGAGGCTGTCTCCTTGGAATATGCCTTTGCAATACTGTATTCTATCGGTGATAATACAGTCACTCTTTGTGTTTAAATTCAAGATGGTGGCCCACGATGAAGTCAGGTCAGTTATGGCTTTGATTATGCTCGCTGGAACTTTAGCAAGCTGAAGGGCTCCTAGCATCCATGAGTGGGTGAAGAGAGTCAAAGGCTTTCTTGTAGTCTAGCCACACTGAAACTAGATTCCTCCTATGCTCTCCCACCTCTGACATCACAGTTTTGTTGATTAACAATTGCTCGGCACATCCCCAGACTCCCTTCATCCCAGCTGCTTGTTCTGCTGTGGTGGTATTAATGGTTTCACAATGGTCTTGGAGGAAGCGGTTTAAACGTGCTGTATATATCTTATACATTAAGTTCTGCCATGCAATTAGCCAGTAAATTTTGCAATATGGGTGGTTCTGCAGTTGGGTCTCAATTTTGTCTCTGCCAGAGTTAACCAGTGTGGTATACTACTTTTCCCAATGAAAGCTTGCTGGTACAGATTGATAAGATATGGTGGTTAGAATGTTAGCGTCATGTATCAATATCCAACAATCAAGTCTCTTCCAGGTTCTTTTCCATCCTGGAGTTTCTGGATCACAGTTGCAAGAGTTTCACCATCAATGTTGAATGTCTTGGATGTAACGCAGGAGCAATAACTTTTCCGGATTTCTTCCAGCCACAGAACATCTTTGTTAAACTCCTCTTCATTCCAGATTTTCCTTCAGACGAAGTCTATGTCTTCTCGTGACGGAGTTTCCGTGATGCTTACTGCTCTTCCTCTCAAATCTCTGTATACTGCTGCCTGGTTGCGGTTCAATTTTTTGTTTATTGTTCTTCTCTCAGTTATTCTCTTCTGATGTCGGAGTTTTTCACTGACAGCTTTTAGCTCCTGCTTGAAGGTAATCAGTTTGTAAGTAAGTGTCCCCTTTTTGCAGTCTCCAAACTTCATTTCTATCTCCTTCTTTACTTTCTGTTTGTGGGGTGTATAGTGATTTGCTTATTTGCATGCAATAAGCATCATTACATCACTGCTGGCCTTCCGTAAACCAGTTATTTTTTTCTGTCTTCAAAACCCATGATGTTACTTCGGTTTTGTTTAGTTTTGAATATCATTCATGTACTGTTTTACAGTAGTAGCCAGTGCATTTAGACAGGCGTTAATCTGCCAGTATGTGGGTTCATTACACTTGTAAATACTCATCACCAATTTCGTTAACAGCTTTTAATACCGTATCTGGTGTTTTTTACTTACTTCGGTAGAGAATACTCTCTCCTCGAGAGAGTCCTTCCAAGCCAAAGTTATTTTTTCTCCGAAAATTTCAGTAAGGGCACATTTCACCGGCATATGTATGTATGTATGTTTGTATGTATGTATGTATGTATGTACGTATGTATAAATGTGTGCATGTCTTTGTTTTTGCTTTAGTTCCTCTTTCAGACTTGACAACTGGTATGCGTTTACGTCCCCGGAAGCCATCTCACCGAAGATATCAAGATACACGTGATATACAGTAGCAATCCCGTTGCAGCAATTGCTAGGCAAGAAGGCAAAAGGACAAAATATTTTGCAAATCATAACCTGAAATCTGGGAATAATCAGCAAAACGCAGTGGAAAATAGACTTGGCCCTCGGAAGCGGAGCACCTTTGTTCATAAGTTTGCCTAATCAGAGCTGAAACTTGGTAACAACAAAATAACAACAGCATCTACATAAACCAGTATAGAAAAGAATTAATCTAATAAACGTTTGCAACAAAACAAGGAAAAATTACTTTCATGTCTTCTCACTTCACAAATACATCCACACACGCGCTCTCTTCTAACAAAATGATTTCATTTTTAATCAAGTGTCAATACTGCATTACATGAAATGTCTACTATTCGCAATATAGAATCAAACATATTTTCTCAATTTTTTTTTTCAAGCTTCCGTAATTAGTGTCCTGTATAAATAAATTAGAGAAAATTGTCGTTACATCTATGGCGGGCGAATTCAGGACTGAGACTGAATTATAATATTAGTCTACACATACATCCAGGTGTGTGTGTGTGTGTGTGTGTGTGTGTGTGTGTGTGTGTGTGTGTGTG
>NC_068992.1:63226730-63228450 GCF_001194135.2 Octopus bimaculoides
ACATATATATGTCAACATAAATGTATATATATAATTGTGTACATGTATGTATATATATATATGTGTGTGTATGTGTATAGACGCAGTGATGGCTGTTTGATAAGAAGCTTGCTTCCCAACCACAAGGTTCCGGGTTCAGTCCCACTGCGTGGCTCCTTCGGCAAGGGTCTTCTACAATAGCCTCGGGCCGACGGAGGCTTTGTGAGTGGATTTGGTAGACGGAAACTGAAAGAAGCCCGTCATGTGTGTGTGCTTGTGTGTGTGTGCTTGTGTGTATGTGTGTGTGTGTGTGTGTGTGTGTGTGTGTGTGTGTGTGTGTGTGTGTGTGTGTGTGTTTATTGCCCACCATCGCTTGACAAACGATGTTGGTGAGTTTACGCCCTCATAATGTAGCGGTCCGGCAAACGTGTCCGATAGAACATATACTAGGCTTACAAAGCATAAGTCCTGGGGTCGATTTGTTCGACTAAAAGGTGGTGCACCAGCATGGCCGCAGTCAAATGACTGAAACAAATAAAAGAATAAAAGAATATGTATGTTGGTAGGTATAGGAGAGACTGTGTGCTTGCTTCCCAACCACATGGTTCCGGGTTCAGTCCCACTATGCGGCAACTTGGGCAAGAGTCGTGTGTGTGTAATATATATATATACTCATACACACATAGATAGATAGATAGATAGATAGATAGATAGATAGATAGATAGATAGATAGATAGATAGATAGATAGATAGACGCTTATGCATATATGCCTGGTTCAGTAAAATCCTTTTCTACTCTAGGCACAAGGCCCGAAATTTAAGGGGAGGAGACCATTCGATTAGATCGACCCCAGTACGCAACTGGTACTTAATTTTTCGACCCCCGAAAGGATGAAAGGCAAAGTCGACCTCGGCAGAATCTGAACACAGAACGTAAAGTCAGACGAAATGCCGCTAAGCATTTCGCCCGGCGTGCTAACGGTTCTGCCAGCTCGCCGCCTTGGTTCAGTAAAAAATTCTGAATAACCCGTATGTCAACCACATGAATGCTGAAGCGTTCGTTCGTCTTTAGGGCCAACTAGGGGGTTGTCGCCTTCGCCATTCTCGCTTCCTTCGCCCTTACCATCATCGCCGTCGTTGTATTAGAGGTCGGCGTAGCGGAGCAAAAGGCTGCAAATCATCTCACTGTGCTAAACCGAAATAAAAAAAGAACAAAAAAAAGAAGAAGGGATGTGGAGTGAAATATAAATATCGTTTACATCTGTAAAAATAATCAGAGCGAAGTGAAGGAGTATTATCATGTTTTGTTAACAAAACATTAGTTAATGGAAGGTTGAATCGCGCATACAGTAATGTGTACTCGTATGCGCCAGTATGTGTGCGTGTATGCGCGCGTGTGTGTGCGTGTGTGTTTGTGTATACGGGTGAGTGTGTGTGAGTGTGTACAGGTAGGTAGACGCGAAGCAAGATTTACGCAAGTATATGTGCGTGTGTGTTATTTTAGTCTTTTACTTGTTTCAGACATTTGACTGTGGCCATGTTGGAGCACCGCCTTTGGACGACCCCAGGGCTTATTCTTCGTAAGCCTAGTAGTTAATCTATCAATCTCTTATGCCGAAGCGCTAGGTGACGGAGACGTAATTACACCAACATCGGTTGTCAAGCGATGGTGGGGGAACAAAAACAGGCACACAAACATATACATATATATAGATAGATAGATCGATAGATAGATAGATA
>NC_068992.1:63228460-63228939 GCF_001194135.2 Octopus bimaculoides
AATTGTAATATATATATATATATATATATGTATGTATGTATGTATGTATGTATACATATTTATATATATATATACATATATATAGATAGATAGATCGATAGATAGATAGATAAATAGATAGTGATAGATAAATAGATAGATAGATAGATAGATAGATAGATAGATAGATAGATAGATATGTATGTATGTATGTACATATTGATAGAGAGATATATATAGATGCGTATACACATACATAAACATTCATATACGTATATATATTTTTTAGATATATATACACATATATAACCGCACACGCACACGCACACACATATATATATGTGTGTATATATGTAAGTATACACAAAACTATGTATACATCTGTATATGTGTGTGTGAGCGTGTGTGTGTGCGCGTAAATTGTATGTACTGCATGTATATATGTATACATGTATGCATATAAATATATATATATATATATATATATATATATATATATA
>NC_068992.1:63230893-63231189 GCF_001194135.2 Octopus bimaculoides
TATATATATACATACATACATATATATATATGTATATAGATATATATACATATATGCGGCTATGCTGGAGCACTACATTTAGCCGAACAAGTCGATCCCAGGACTTACTCCTTGTAAGTCTAGTACTTATTCTATCGTCACTTTGGCCGAACCGCTAAGTAACGGGAACGTAAACACACCGACATCGGTTGTCGAGCAATGGTGAGAAGACAAACACAGACACACTAACATACACACACACATACATATATATATACATATATATATAAATATATATATATATATATATATATATA
>NC_068992.1:63232055-63235229 GCF_001194135.2 Octopus bimaculoides
GGTGGTGGTGGTGCTGGTGGTGGTGGTGCTGGTGGTGGTGGTGGTGGTGATTACTTCCATGTAATGTACATAATATTAGTTGCCATGACTGCATGATGATATTAAAATCACTACAAAACTTCGTACGAATGAACATACACACACACATACTCACATATATATATATACATATATATGTGTGCATATATGTGTGCATGTATATGTGTGTGTGTGTGAACATATATATATATAAAAACATATATGTTAAATAGATATGCATACATATATTCATACACACAGACACACACATATATATAACTGTGTCCCAGAATCCCATGCACAAATGACATAATTGTGTTACAAACACATTGTCGTCGCAAAAACTTGTTCACCTGTGACTTACACAACAGTGACAAGCATATTTGAGTTTGGATTTACCTCCACGTATCATTTATACATGTGCTTGTATAATCATGCATCGATACGCACCTCACTTTGGTGTACAGGCGTACAGGCGGACTGTCTCCTCTTTCTGCCTCTCATATAGCTACTATAATCTGTACTACTTTTCCTTTGATCTGAATGGGTTCATAACACATGAAGGCGCATGGCTCAGTGATTAGAGCGTCGAGCTTACGATCGTGAGGTTAGGATTTCGATCCCTGGACCGGGCTGCGTGTTGTGTTCTTGAGCAAGACACTCTACTCCTCTCATCATCCTTGTTCTGTACGACCACCACGCCCATCCGCAGCACATGCACTAGTTCCTCTGCCCACTTCTTGAATACCAAAATTTATTCCTCCGCGTGGAATTTCCTCAAAATGAACGCCGATGGTATCAGTCTACTAGTCTCGGAAGACTTGCAAAGGGCACAGGCACTACTCTTGTCGCCAAACCAATCCAGTGTGATAGATATACATATATACATACAAGCATATATATATATATATATATATATACATACATACATACATACATACATACATACATACATACATACATACATACATATATATATATACATATAGTAAGGATTATTTGCCAACATAATGTTGCAATCATGTTTGGGACGGATGTTACTGTTATTTAGCCCCCGGAAACATCGTCTCCAGCTGGCTATTCGACACACTATTTGTGTCCTTATATTTTAGGACAGGGGAGTTAAGTATCCCCACTCAGCACAAGGCAATATCTGATGACCGCGGTTTCTGGGTTATTTCTCTTCCTCAGCACAGAATAATTGCTTGGCTTGAATTCGCGCTGCTAAACACCTGTTAGAAAATATATATGATTTTTAAAGTGACGCACAGTCTCCGAACGGAGTTTCTATTTGTTAGATCAGTGACTGTGTGTCACTTTGAAAATTATATATATTTTCTAACGGAAGTTTAGTAGCCTCGTCTCTAGCCAAACGGTTATTCTGTGCTGAGGAACAGAAATAACTCAGAAACTGCTTTGTGCTGTGTGCTGATGCTAAACTCCCCTGTTCGAAAATATAAAGACACAGATAGTGTGTCGCATAGCCAGCTGGAGACAATGTTTACTGAAGCTAAATAACAGTAATGCATTTATATTTATATATGTATAAATATATATATATATATTCTTTTATTCTTTTACTTGTTTCAGTCATTTAACTGCGGCCATGCCGGAACACAGCATTTAACCAAACGAGTCGACCCCAGGACTTATTCTTTGTAAGCCTAGCACTTATCCTATCGGTCTCTTTTGCCGAACCGCTAAGGTTACGAGGACGTAAACACCCCAACATCGGTTGTCAGGCGGTGGTGGGGGACAAACACAGACACACAAATATATACATATATATATATATATATATATATATATATATATATATATATATATATATATATATATATACGACGAGCATCTTTCAGTTTCCGTCCACCAAATTTACTCACAAGGCTTTGGTCGACCCGTGGCTATAGTAGAAGACTCTCGCCCAAGGTACTACGCAGTGGCACTGATCCCGGGACTATGTGGTTGGTAAGAAAGCTATGTACCACACAGCCACTATATATATATACATATATATATAAATTCCGGTATTTGGCGCGCCAAAACGAAGTCTTTCGAAATATAACTCCAAATGTAATTGGTAGAACTATATACATGTTCAATCTCATATATACGGGGCAGGGGTAGATAGAGAACGAATCATGTTACAAAGCACAAGATCAAATATGAAAGAACAGCAAAGCTCGGGTGGCGTTCACAGTTAATAATGTTAGGCTGACGCTCAAAGGAGAAATTTATAAGGTAAAGGTTATAGGGTGAAAGTATAACGTTTCGGATATCGTCCTTTGTCGGATATAAAGAAAAGTGCAGGAAAGAGAGGAAAGGAAAGGAGGAAAATTGATAAGAAAAAGAGATAAGTTATCCAGGAAAAATGCACGTGCGTAACAAATAAGTTTGATTTCTGATTAACTTGAAGTGTGAGAGGTAGTTGTGGTGTTTAATAGCAAGAGAATACCTGTTGGTATATGTGAGTGTATATGTGAGAGAGAACGCGTATGTGTGACGGAACATGTGTGTATGTTTTGTATGTTTGCGTATATATATTTTTTGTGCACGCTCGCGTTTGTGTGTTACGTGTACGTGTATGTACAGGAAGTGGGAGCAGTAGGTTCTGCAGTGTGTATACATGTATCATGTGATCACCTAGTCGGCCAAACTATCGGATATTGTTATACATCGCTGGTCACATTGCGCTTCGTATCGCTTTAGCTTTCGAATATAAGCATAGTTCACAGTGGTATCGTTTCGATTCCCATAGTACTGAGTACTACATATGGAAGTAATGAACTTCGATTGAACCAATTTCAGCAAAGGCAAGACATAGTATACCACTGCCATTACTAACAAGCACCAACCAACATCAACATCATTAACAACAAAACTGGGACCGCTTCCACCACCACCACTAACATCATCACTACTACTACCCCCACCACTACTACTCCTCCCTACCCCGACTAACGGCAAAAGTGCAAGAACAAAAATATGGCTTTTGAATAGACTGTACGGATCCCTCGACTGTTGCCAAGGCAACCATATTTGAATTCCTTCTGTGCTAAACGAACTAATCTAGTGGTGGTGGTGGTGGTGGTGGTGGTGGTGGTGGTGAGGAGGGGGAGGTAAAAGTGGGTATGGGTAGTGGTGCGGAGGTGGTGG
>NC_068992.1:63235454-63236108 GCF_001194135.2 Octopus bimaculoides
GGTGGTGGTGGTGGTTGTGGTGGTGGTGGCGGCGGCGGAGGCGGCGGAGGCGGCGGAGGCGGCGGAGGCGGTGGAGGCGGTGGAGGCGGCGGAGGTGGTGGTACATTTACAAAGAATCGCAGAATTCAAAGATGTTCACTTTACTTCAACCATGATGTTGTATTCTATGATCCATTCACAATTGGTCTGCTGTGCCCATAAGCTGCATCACATCAATCTGTTTAGTTCCAAAGAGCCAATGAAGGAGCCGGCGAGATTATATGAGGGCAATAAAAGTACTAGAAATAGCAACGAATTCCTTAGATCACACCCTACAATATTAAATATTTGGAGCGTACAGTTGCTAAAGTAGTCCTTTAAACACATAAAACAATGAGACATCCACGGTTGGAATGCCCTTGATTATATAACCAAGATCAGAATTAAGCTAGGGTTAACAGTAACAAAAATAAACATTCCAACATGGCTTCATTTAGAGCAAAGAAAAGAGCGATTAGGTTTACTCTTTTACTTGTTTCAGTCATTTGACTGCGGCCATGCTGGAGCACCACTTTGTAGTCGCGCAAATCGACCCCAGGACTTATTCTTTGGAAGCCTAGTACTTATTCTATCGATCTCTTTTGCGGAACCGCTAAGTTACGGGGGCGTAAACAC
>NC_068992.1:63236118-63238047 GCF_001194135.2 Octopus bimaculoides
ATATATATATATATATATATATATATATATACGATGGGCTTTTTTCAGTTTCCGTCTACCAAATCCACTCACAAGGCTTTGGTCGACCCGAGGCTATAGTAGAAGACACTTGCCCAGGGTGCCACGCAGTGGGAATGAACCCGGAACCATGTGGTTGGTAAGCAAGCTACTTTTCACACAACCACTCCTGTGCCTCTTCTTCGAATTACAGCCAAATGCCTTATACGAGGGAATGTGGAAAGGTTCCTAGCTTGGGGTAAAAGAAAATACTGGAAGATCAGTTAAGATTCTATTCAAAGTATTCCTCTCCCGGATCCACGCACTTCAGTCCCTCAGTTTTTCTAATCCCTGTAAGAGAGCTCAGAAGGCTGGACCTCCAGCCAGGCCTTTCGTGGTACCCTTAAAGCCAGGAACTTTTCAGCACCCGCTGCGTATGTATATATGTGTACATGTAAGTGTGTATGTGTCCGTGTCCGTGTGCGTGTGTCCATGTCCATGTGTGTGTGTGTGTGTGTGTGTGCGTGTGTGAATGAGGGATAGTCTATATCAGTGCTCTAGAGCCTTTTTCATTTGCGGTACACTTATATTCTATTCAAAATTCGGCAATTACTCTCTTTATCTACAAAATCAGGTCTTCTAGCTTCTATTACTCTGTCAGTCTGAATGTTAAAGTCCCACAACATCTTATGTTTTTTTACTTTCTAGTACTTTACTAGGTTCATGTTCATACCATTGGTCAAATCTTAGCTTCCTACATAACTCCCTAGGTTGTCATATCTTTTCTTGCAATCTTTCTGTCCTAGCATGCTACATTCACTAATTATATATGCAACACTTTCCTCTCTTGATTTGTATTGGGAATCTACTTGGTTTTTGCCTATCTTGGCATTTATCCAATTAGTCCTTAATGCTTGATCTTGTACTGATACTAACAAACTTTCTGTCTCTCTTTTCAATCTTCCTTTCTGCAACCGTAACCATATCTCACTACTACTATTTGCTGCTACTATCTTTGGGAATCTACCATGCAAAGCCTTCTCTTGCCAGTCAGATATCAGATAATTTTTCTTCTTTTTTCTGATTTTTAACTCCATTTGACTTTTTGGTTTCCTTATGTCCTGCTATGACTCTAGCTTTATTCACTATTACCTAAATAGGAGGCTTTACCTACTCTAGCTAACACCACGCAATCTTCTACTGGTATTAATCCTCTTCCACCTTCCTTTCTACGTAAGTATAAGCTTGCTACTCCTGCCTTTGGGTGGAGTCTTCCATTCATATTGAATTCCTTCCTAGAAATTATTATCATTTTCATCATTATCATCATTATTTTCAAAACTATGCGATTCCAATTATATCAACTTTAACTGAACAACACTAACAAGAACTTGGTACAACAAAGGTCACACGTCGGAATAACAGTTTCAAAACACTCGCACAGTATCGTTATGGAAGCTCACTAAATACATAAATTAAACTGTATTTTCATTTCACAGATGCTACCCGAATTTTCCAGAAATTATTAACGATTTCATAATAAAATCAGGCAAGACGTTGATAAGTTTGAGTTTTCATAATTGAGCAAATGGCAAGTTCTTTTCAATTACGAAGTATTAGGGTTTAATTTCATCTTGCTGGAAGAATATTTCGATTAGGATTTATTAATAAATGGTCTCCAGCAATGTTTATTGATGTTATATAAATATTCATCTTAAAATTTACGCTACATTGGTTGGAAAACAATTTTTTTTATCTCACGACCAATCATGTCTTTTGAGTTGCTGATCGATTAGTTCGCCGTTTCTTCTATTTATTAAACCGAGAAAAATATTCCTATTATTGCAGGATGACATTTCTTAAGCCAGAAGGCAATTTGCTTCTTGCAATTATGGATTATGTAGAATATACAAGTACTTGCATATATATATA
>NC_068992.1:63238687-63240741 GCF_001194135.2 Octopus bimaculoides
GAAGAAGAAGAAGAAGCTAATGACAGAAAGCAAAAAGAATCGCTGTGAAGAAATATGGTGTGGAATAGAGAGAGAGAGAGAGAGAGAGAGAGAGAGAGAAAGAGAGAGAGAAAGAGAGAGAGAAAGAGAGAGAGAAAGAGAGAGAGAAAGAGATAGAGAAAGAGAGAGGGAGGGAGGGAGAGAGAGAGAGAGAGAGGGAAAGAGAGAGAAGAAATGTGCTAAGATTAGAAAGTCAGACATTCACAAAAGCTTGTTTCTTCTAATGAAAATTTACCGCTTCTGTGATTTTGTAAAGCGTTTTTCTTTAACAACGAAAATATCTAGGAGTTGCCATTTTAAATAGAAAAGCATAGAGAATAAAGAGATTCTCGGTCGATAAACTATGTCCCAGTAAAGTTCTGAGTTCAACGAAATACCCTGTACTCAACCCAGAAAATCTATATTTACTCTACTAGTCTAAATGAGAAATCCTTATTAATATTATTTAGGTGCGATTTAATCGACTTAGCCCCTTTTCCCCGCAAATTGCTGGCTTGTGCCAAAATTTGAACTCAATATTAATTATGCGTAATGGCGGTGAGCTGTCAAGATTTTTAGCACGCCAGGCAAAATGATTTAGCGATATTTCGTCGGTCTCTACGTTTTGGGTTCACATTCCACCGAAGTCGATTTTCGGGGTCAATAAAATAAGTACCAGTTGCACTATATAATTGACTTAGCCCCTCTCCCGGAATTGCTGGCCTTATGCCAAAATTTGAAACCAGTATAAATGGGCACGTTCATATCGTATAAGAAGGGTAAATTCGCGTTTTCCATTTTTTTAGTTAATTTTATATATCAAATAATTATCATAAAATGATAATTAATTCTAAGGCGGCGACATTAGCACAATAGTTAGCACATCTGGCAAAATACTTACCGGCGTTTCGTGCGCCTATACGTTCCAAGGTTCAAATTCCGCCATGGTCCACATTGCCTTTCATCTTTTTGTGGTCGGTCAAATAGGCGATAGTTGAGCACTGAAATCGATGTAACCAACTACACCCCTAACCCGAAATTGGTGTCCTTTTGTCCAAATTTGAAACCAATATAGGGATATTTGATTCAACAATAACCACAAGTCAAGAAATTTTTGACGAAAAAGGATTTAATCGATTACATTCATTGGTACTTTATTTTATCGACTCCAGAGAAATAAAAAACAAAGTTGGCCTCGTCAGAACTGAAACTCAGATCGTATAAAAATTCTGGAGTAAATGCCGCAAAACAGTTTCTCCGGCACTCAAACGATTCTGTCAATCCACTGCCTAAACGGTTTATCTATTCTGTATGCATTTAAAACGTTTGTTTGATTTATCTTTTGATGTTTCGTGTCACTCGAGTCTTCTCGGTTCAGGTTTTGAAGGTAAAGTTAAAGGAAAATTATATTTTCATAAATAAAGTATTCAAATTAATATAAACTTATTTCTTGTTAAAATTGTGTGTCATTTTAAAACTAAATAGGCAACGGGGGAATAGGAAAAAAGCTAGAAGTAATAACTGAACTGTCTTGTCCCAGTTATTATCCCAAGCTAATTCTAGAGCACGGTCAAATCTATAGATATTTGTAATAGTCTCACAGTGACTGACTAGTTTCATGTCAGCAGAGAATCATCAGACAATTTCCAATAAAAGCATTTCATATATGTATAATATATGTAACTTCTATGCAATTACACAGAAATTACACACGCACATTTATATATATATATGAAGGTGCGTGGGTTAATGGTTAGGGCATTCGGCTCACGGTCGTAAAGTCGTGAGTTCAATTCCCGGCGACGCGTGGTGTCTTTGAGTAAGACATTTTATTTCGCGTTGCTCCAGTCTACTCAGTAGTACCTGTATTTCAAAGGGCCAGTCTTGTCACACTCTGTGTCGCGCTGAACGCTGAATCTCCCCGAGAACTACGTTAATGGTACACATGTCTGTGGAGTGCTCAGCCACTTGCACGTTAATTTCATGAACAAGGTGTTCCGTTGATCGTATCGTAACCGACGGAGTGCTCCAAAGAA
>NC_068992.1:63242123-63242887 GCF_001194135.2 Octopus bimaculoides
ATATAATATATAAATATGTGCATATATATATATGTATGCATATATATATGTATGTATTTATATATACATATATTCATATACACATATATATATATGTATATATGTATATATACATATATATATTTATATATATTATATATATATTATATATATACATATATATGTATATGTATACACATACGTACGCATACGTATTCATACACGCACACACATACATACATACATACATACAACATATACTAATATATACAATCTATATTCATACTTACTGTATTCCCATTCTTCCTAGAACGACTTTTTCATTTCTACATTCAATAACATTTCTCCGTTTATCATAGAATATTTCTGACATTTAAATTGAAGCCACTTACGTCATTAACAATAATTGCATCCTGCCGACGAGGCTTGTCCCAACCAAATTAATTTATCGAACAGTATTATATATTTTCTCATTCCGTGATTACAATAAAATATCAAATATAACCAACTTCATCAAATTATTGTGCATATTTTCCTTTAAGTCAAATTTCTGTTTTCTAGTGAAGTAAACCTAACTTGTGTATTTTTCCAGCTATTTTTTCTCCAATATTATTGCTAGAGTTTCCAAACTGTTTTCACATTCACAAACACAGCTTCAGATGTTGTTTACATTCAATACTTAATGCGTATGTGTGTATGTGCATGTTTTTGTGTGTGTATATACATACATACATATATATATATTTATATATATATATATATATATATATATATATATATATATA
>NC_068992.1:63243137-63245751 GCF_001194135.2 Octopus bimaculoides
CGCCGATTCCTATGGAAGATATAATTTGTAATCTTCGAAACATATGTTGGAAATAAAAGTATGCAGTTAACATATGCGTTTTACTCCATTCATTGAATTTATATATACTCAAGTACCCAAAATATCAAGGAGTTTCTACCTCATAAAAACAGGAGTTACACCACAGTTATTTTGTGATCTTTGCTACCCTGGTATCTATTAACCAATTTATTTTGTCCGAGTTATTTATTAATTAGGAGAAAATAAATACATATAATAATATATATATATATATATATTACTCAAGGAAATTCCAACTTTGATTTTCACGTTTTGTTTGCAAACTTATAATAATATGCTATAAGATAATATGCTATAATGAAATGACAGAATATCAAATGTCCATTACGATTGAACTAGCACTTTCGTGCATTAAACTATGCAATCTTCAGGTTCATGCAGTAATGGTGAAAGATATGTTTACAATTTACAACTGTGGTGAGATGGCTAAACTGTCTGCCTTAAGTACACTTGTACAGACTCCAGAATGTTAATTTTCGCAAAATGTATTTTGACCTATCAGTGTGTGATTTCTCTAAATTACTTAAGTTTATTGGTGTTTGGTTTAGGAGTCATAGCTATATTATATTATCTTAGATTATATTATTATAAGATTGTAAATAAAACTTGAAAAATCAAAGTTGGAATTTCTTTGAGTAATATATTCTTCTATACACAATCATACACACCCGTGTCACCCGTGTGTGTGTGCGTGTGTGTGTGTGTGTGTGTGTGTGTGTGTGTGTGTGTGTGTGTGTGTGTGTGTGTGTGTGAGTGTGTGTGTGTAGATAAATAGATAGATAGATAGATAGATAGATAGATAGATAGATAGATAGATAGATAAGAGCGCATGTGTGTGTTTATGTGTGTGTGTTTGTGTGTGTGTCTCTGTGTGTGCATGTGTGAGTGTATGTATGTATGTGTGTATGTATGTATGTATGTATGTATGCATGTATACATGTGGATGTAGGTTATGTATGTATGTACCTCTGCATCTCTATACCAACGTTTCTCAGCTCACTCGTTGTGCTACTCGTAACATGTAACCCAGTACAATCTAGCCTGCTTCGAAAGTAGGGCGGCTTTTGTTGGACTCCCTTGGAGATGAAAAATAAAGCCAGTCAAAACACGGATGAACTCAGTAGAATCAAGGATCATTCAACAGCTGATAATGAGTGATCCCTTCTGTTTATTTAAAAATCTGCCTTTGAGAAGGAAATTCCCAAATAACAGTCACCTCATTCCGAAACCGGAGATTTTGCTCTTGTTTGTTTCTGGACTATTTGATTTCCTATGTAAGAGTCTCGGTGGTGTTGTACAAGGTTTTGCTGACTTTACATATCAGTATGGGCCTTGCCGGCAGCCGTTGTCTTTAACATCTTGGATAACACGATTTGTCGACGATGGTCGTACTTGTCTATGAGTTGACAGCCATCACGTAATCACACACACAAATTTATATATATGTATATATATATATATATATATATATATATATATATATATATATATATACATACATATATATACATACATATACATACATATATATATACACACATACATACATATATACATACATACATACATTTGCGTATGCGCTCGCGTTTATGTGTGAGTATACATACACATATACACACTCGTATTGATATAAAGATAAGGATTTTCCTCCCTTAACGGCGTACTCTTATCTCACCAGCGTATATATCCTTTGAGATGATTTTGTGTTTGTCTGAAACTATCAGAGAGTAAGTCTGTGATTTCACATATCGTAGTCGTGTTACCGCTCCGATCTAGTAAAGTGCAAAAGTCTATGGGACATTATGTACTCATCTGATCCTCTCAGCAGGGCCCATCAAAACCCTTTACCAATACTGTAAACAGAACTATCGTTCAGTGCAAGGTTGTGAGCCAAGTTGCAGCAATTCCAGATGGAACCATTGGAGTAGCAATCTGCTTGAATGAATGAATTTTCACCAGAATTAGGTTGATCGAAAGAGTTTTACCTGTTCCACCAGAAACATTAAACAAGCTCTTGAGCCAGATATCACCATTTGTTTGATTCTTATATAAGCGCAGTTTTTTGTTTCTTTAATCCGAAACCAAGATCAATTCATGATGTCCAGCAAATGCCATGTCCTTTTGATAACCATCTCAGTTTCTTGTAATGTTCGTAGCTAGTTACCTAAAGAATCTCTAGACTGAGAGTTCAACTGTCATTTATACTGGAACTGGCAGTCCACAATGCTCAAAACTTTACCAGTCATAAGGCGGCGAGCTGGCAGAATCGTTTGCACGCCGGGCGAAATGCTTAGCGGTATTTCATCTGCCTTTACGTTCTGAGTTCAAATTCCGCCGAGGTCGACCTTCAACACTCAGGCCGGGAGTTGTAAGTGCTTATTGAACGAAAACACCTAAAGCTCCACAAGGCTCCGGCAGGGGGGGGGGCGTACCCTGCTGTACTCTTTCACCACAACTTTCTCTCACTTTTTCTTCCTGTTTCTGTTGTGCCTGTATTTCAAAGGGCCAGCTTTGTCACGCTCTGTGTCACGCTGAAAATCTCTGAGAATTTCAT
>NC_068992.1:63246067-63247624 GCF_001194135.2 Octopus bimaculoides
ATATATATATATATATATATATATATATATATATACATATAAATGTGTGTCTGTGTGTCTGTGTGTCTGTGTGTGTGTCTGTGTGTCTGTGTCTGTGTCTGTGTTTGTATGTGTGTGTGAGTGTGTGTGTGTGTAAATATGATCGATTCATCAAACTTTGTTTCATTCATTTTCAAGTTTCATAATGCAAAAGAAAAAAAAATGTAGGAAAAACGATGGATGCGACTTTTTTTTTCTCCCCCTATCTCAAAATGGCCAATAGCTCGACTTGGTAGGATTTAGTAAGGCCTGTTAGAACAAGCGTTACCACATTGAAGTTCAAACAAAATAATCAGTGAACATCTAAATCCCATTGATTAAAAACTGTATCAATTTCGCTGTAAATCAATTGGATCAATAGGTTGTTGACGTTAAAAAAACCCAATGATATGAATAATTTAACCCGGATTAATCACCCTAGTAATTACTTATAGTTCTAATAGTTCGTAATACATTACCATAAATTATCATAAATTAACTGGTTAGTTTATAAAAACATTCAGATGTGTCAGCACCATATTGAAAGCGTATCAAACTTGGTTAAATATTCTATTTTTCAGGGATGCACAAAACTGGGTAAATAGGGGGTGCATTCATCCAATTAATGATGAAGAAAGGAATTCTGGTATCTTTCGCTTATGTATAGAATTCTTTATTCCCGTCTCTGTCATTTTTAACATTGACTTTATATTTTCAAAATGTCGTTCCCTGCCAATGACTTCTATTTAGATATAGAATATTCATGACTACTTGTCCGAATGCCTTTCTTTTTTAGTTATTATTATGATGTTATTTTGATTTGGCTGCTATTTCTAGTATATAGAGGAAGCACCTACAGGATTCCTCATGTTTTTTCGTTGTTTCGATGAGATTAGTTATTATTACTATTATTATTATTATTATTATTATTATTATTATTATTATTATCATTATTATTATTATTGAGAGAGCAGTGTATGCCATCGAAGTGACACTGGGGTAAAAATATACGAAGCCCAATATACCCATCATGACTACCCGTCTGATAAGGGTACACCAGGCACATGCATCACAATCATATGTGCGCGATATGGTGATCTCATATCAAGATAAAACTGCATGACCTTGCAGGTGGGGCCCAGTGAGAATTTTCTCCAGGTTGAGTAGTCCATCTCACTCAAATGGTCCTTGAATAAGGATTGTTTAAGGATGTTGAATGAAACACTCAGGCATGAATAATTGACAGCAGCAATAACAACGACAGTATTAGAGACAACAGCAAAAGATGAAAGATACAAGACGGTAAATATTCAAAGAATTTTTAATTCCACATTCAACAAGAGAACAAAAAATACGACAAACTGTTTGACAGTATCAAGTTTACTGCTTTTTGTTAACATGTTCGGTTTTTTTTTTATCTTTTTCTCTCTTTTTCTTCTCTTTTTTAGTTATTTTCGTGTTTCTAATCGACATCAAGTATTGATTGAAAAAGAAAACATAAGAACAAATACATTAACAGATACGAATAAAACAGGTTTA
>NC_068992.1:63248473-63251694 GCF_001194135.2 Octopus bimaculoides
ATATGTGTGTACATATATATATATATACATATGTATACTCACACATATGTATACATATGAATGTGTGTGTGTGTATATATATATATATATATGTATATGTATATATATATGTGTATGTGTGTATATATATATATATATATATATATATATATATATATATAGGGTGATTCAAAAGTCGCCATACATAGGTACAATTTATCTTTTTATAAGAAACAGTTTATAAGAGCAGTTTGTTTGTTTTTTTAGGTTCTGTATGGTTACCATTGCTTTGAATACACATTGCAATACGTTTACCCAACTCATTGTAAACTCGTAATAGCACATCTGGTGATACGCGTGCAAAGGAGTTGGCGATGCGTTCCTTCAAATGATTTATGTTTTTTATCGTTCCGCGATACACCATGCCTTTCAAATGCCCCCAAAGATAGAAACCAAGAGGGGTCAGATCAGGGATCTAAGGGACCTTATACACTGATTCTTATAAAAAAAAATTAATTTTTCCAAAGTATGGAAACTTTTGAATCACCCTGTATAAATATATATATATATATGTGTGTGTGTGTGTGTATATCAATATAGCATGCCGAATGTTGAAGAAGTTCACTTCACAATCACGATATCTCGATTTCGATTTCACTGCGTGGGTCTTCAGCAAGTGTCCTTTACTGCAAATTCAACCGTAGCTTTGTGAGTGAAGCTGGGTAGACGGAAACAAAACGAAAGCCTGTTGTGACGGGTGGTTTTTTTTACCTGCAATTTAAAGATCCGACACTATTAGAGTATGTCACACTGATCCAATCTAAGGATTAGCTCAAGGGTAGACGTGTCTGTGGAAACCACAGTCCGTTACACGCTACTTCAATGACGCAAGTTCATTTTATCAAACGATTGTTTTTATCATCGTCGAAAGCGAAGGAGGTCCATTATCTAAATAAAATATATCGATGCATATATATGTGTGTCTATGCGAATGTTTGTATGTGTATTTGTGTATGTACAAATAATAACCTCTTCCCCCCCCCTCTCTCTCACACACACTTTCTCTATATATAATAGGGTAAAAATTCGATATTAATTAATATCAATTTAATACCAGGAAACTAGCACATTAAAAGAATCAAAAGGTTCAGAAAAAAATTTTCCGAGATCCTAAGGGGATTATAGTACTTGGTCGTTTATATATATATATATATATATATATATATATATATATATATATATATATATATATATATATATGTACAAACATACATATTTACATATATATGCATACATATATATATGTATGTATGTATAGATATAAATATATATATATATAAATATATATATATGTATGTATATATATATATATATATATATATATATATGTATATGTATATATTTATGTATATATATATATATATATACATGCATTAGCTCACACCCTCCTTCGAATTGGCATTACCTGTACAGGTGCACGACGTGCCACATGTCAGATGACGAAATGATCGCAGAGCGACGGGAAACGAAATATTTTGCTTAAAAAAACACAACGCAACACCCGGTCTGGGAATCGAAACCACCATCTTACAGTTGTGAGTGCAACACCCTAACAACGGAGCTTTGTACCTTCACACACAAACACACACACCTATATGTATATATGCGTGTATGTATTATATGAATATATATATTATACACGCACACATATTTTGTTATGTTTATGTGTATATTTAAGTATGCATTTGTGTATTATATATATGTGTGTGTTTGTGTGTGTGTGTGTGTACGTGCGTACATACATACATACATACATACATACATACATTGTGTATGTACATACATGCATACACACACACACGTACGCATGTATACATGTGTAGAGGTGCGTGGCTTAGTTTTTAGAAATGCCGCATTCATGAAAGGAAGATTGTGGTTTCGACTTCTCGACCGGTCGATGTGTTGTGTTCTTGAGCAAACCATCTCACCTTGCCGTAGTTCACTAATCTAGCAAAAGTAATTGATTCTACCAAGGACCGTCGACCCGCAGGGGGAAAATATTTATCGACATCCTCCCACCTCCACCCAAACCACACAGAATCTGGGGAATCGGCCTTATGAGTTTATGGATCAGGAAGGACCTTTGACTTTTGTTTTGTTTCAAGTATGTATGTAAGTATGTATGTACGTGTGTAGGTACCTATATAAATATGGAGCCTCTACTGCAGTTGAGAACGGCGTTTCAAGACGATCCATTTTCGCAGCTTCCGACGCATCCTAAACATCAAATGAAGTGACCAAGTCACGAACAGTGACTTAGTACAAATTCCCCAGAACATATGCTTCACATCTCAAGGAAGGGGATCAGAAAAGACCTACTATACGTAACGGAAAGCAGTAAGTGACGTTAGGACTGACTTCCTTTTAGCGATGTCTTCAAGTGTGCCATGTGAAACCCTTGCACGTGGACGTCGTGAAGTGGGCTGATATTGCAAGCAAATACTTTCTCAGCAGGGCAAAATTAAACAAGGTTATAAAAAAGGGAAAAGAAAAGGCTGAGGTTTGCTGCTGAAGGAAAAAGCACATGACGAGAAAAACAGAAGGACATTACTAAACGACAACACCTTCAAATACAGTTGCTAAAGCCAAGACAATCGCACGCGTATGTGATCACACAGCCAAAATACACCTTGCTATACCAATACAAACTGAAGTAACACTTCTGAACTTAACAAATGTCACAGTACAAAGTATGTATGCATGTATAATATATATATATATATATATATATACATATATATATATGGACATGCATATATACATATATACATAAATTATATATAGACATATATATATATACATAGATAAATATATGCATGTTCGTATTTGTATATATGTGCGTGTGTGTGTAAATATGTATGTGTGCAATTGTCAATGCGTAAATATGTATGTACACACATATATATATTTAATAATACATATATACACTTATATATATATATACATATACATCCATTCATATATATATATATATATATGTATATATGCGTGTGTGTGTGAGTGTATGTGTGTGTGTATAAGGTATGTATATATATAAACAAATATATATATATATATAAATAGAACGCACAAATACATATATATATATAAATAGAATATGTGTGTTTATACACATATACAGAGACGTATATCGGTGTGATATATATATATATACATATATATATACATATACATATATATAT
>NC_068992.1:63252213-63254309 GCF_001194135.2 Octopus bimaculoides
TATATATATATATATATATATATATATATGTATATACATATGTATATATATATATATATATATACATATATATATGCATATATATAGTATATATTTGTATATATATATACATATATACATATGCATACATATATATTATATACATACATGCATATATATATGTGTGTATATATATATACATCTATAGATAGATACATACTCACATACATATATATGTACGTGTGTGTATATATATACATATATAGATAGATACATACTCACATACATATATACACATACATATACTTATGTATATAAATGCACATGCATATATATATACATATATAAATATATGAATATATGTGCATATATATATGTATATATGTATAAGTGTATATATATGTATATATATGTATATATGTATGTGTATACATATGCATATATATATATATATGTATATATATGTATATATCTATATGTATATATATATATATGTATGTATACATATGCATATATGTATGTGTATATATATATATATATATATATATATATATATATATATATATACAAGATTTATTGATTATTTTTTCCATAACTGAGAAAAAAATCAGTTATGAATGCTAGCATGATTTCGTTTAAAAGGCCCAAAGGTATTGCGTAGAAAATGGGGGTACATCTAAGGGGATTTTGCGACAGTTTTGCGGAGCTACATGTGACGGGGCTGCAGAATTAGTCCAATCAATAATGGTAATTAGAATACAAATATTCCTTGGGATACATAACTCTTCTTCTATATCGTGGCCAAGTATTATGTGTCCTGTTGATGGAACGAAAATGATTAATTCGCGCTTTACACAAGACTTTAGAATAATATTTTGAAATATGGTTTGCGCTGACGTATATGTATACAATACATAGATGTATGTAGGTGTGTGTGTGTATGTATGTCTGCACGTGTGTGTGTGCACATGTGTGTCTGTGTGTGTGTGGAAACAGGGTTTGAGAGTATATATTTATGTACACATGTATATACATGTGTATATGCCTATATATACATATATATATGTGTGTATCATTATACGTACATATACATACATACGCATATATATATATAAGCATATATATGTATCAATATACGAACATATCTATACATTTATATGCATATATATGCGCATATATGTGTGTGTGTATATATATATGCATATATATATATGCATATATATATATGCATATATATGCGCATATGTGTGTGTGTGTGTGTGTGTGAGTGACAATTTCGGAAGGTGTAACTGGGAACTCCTTTTAAGTTCCCTGATGAAGCTGTTATACTAAACAGGTTGTATTGATTAATTATATAATTATTTAATTACATAATTATATAATTATAAATGGTTATGCATGTGTCGGATATTTTATTTAATTATTTATGTGTATATTTTATGGATTTTATAGATATAAGAAATAAATAATTAATTAATTAATTAATATACCAATTTTCCATTGTTGGAAATAGTATACGTTCTTCGGTCCTCTTTGAGACTTACTTTATATCTACCTGGACTTATCCCTCAACTTTGATAATTTTATATACATATATATGTGTGTGTTTGTGTGCATGTGTGTATGTGTGTATGCATGCATGTATGTATGTAGGTAAGTAGGTAGATAGGTAGGTATGTAGGTAGGTAAGTAGGTAGGTAGGTAGGTAGGTAGGTAGGTAGGTAGGTAGGTAGAGTGCGGTTTCATTTTACTATGAAAATCCTAAACATCGTGTAAATTTGTGAGTTGTGTAAACAGATAGATAGATAGATAGATAGATAGATAGATAGATAGATAGATAGATAGATAGATAGATAGATAGATTGATTGATAAACATAGGGAATTAGATAAACATACTGACGCGGAATATATATATAATTTATTTAAAAGCAGCAGAAATATAACAAAAGACTGTTACTCGGAGTTTCACGTTACCGTTCATCGGACAGTTTTGTTAGATTTTGCTGCTTTTAAATAAAGCATATTATTCTACCTCTGGTATTTGAGTACTCTTTTTTCCACCTTGCTGCACATTTTATGTGCTTACTCCGGTATATATATATATATATATATATAT
>NC_068992.1:63254766-63255625 GCF_001194135.2 Octopus bimaculoides
TCTCTCTCTCTCTCTCTCTCTCTCTCTCTCTCTCTCTCTCTCTCTCTCTCTCTCTCTCTCTCTTTTATTCTTTTTTTGGCGAGATTCTCTTTTTCATTGTTTTTTGGTGGAGGGTGTAATTCTTGTAAAATTTTATAACAAATTTCTAAATGTTTTTTTTTATACATTTTTTATATACATTTTATTTTTATAATATATTTAACTTACGTTTAAGCTACGAAATTTCAAACATATAAAGACAAAATTAATATATCTCGTTCTAAAAGTCAGACAAAACAACAACGACGTGAAAATTTAACAGATAATTATTTACAGGTAGTTTTTTGCAGACATGAGTGAAGAGATATTTGTTGGCACATGAAATATCTTTAATCTCTAGATCCTAAAAATTTTCTTGAATACTTTTGAGGAATATTTTTCATGAATGAAGCACTAAAATGTGAATTTCTTTTATATATAGAAGAGTTCACCAGCGTTAGACGAAGAATCTAATGTCGCCACGATTTGTTCGTTCTAACCTGCCGAATATTCTAAATACTAATTATTAATATATGCAGGTGGCCACGAGCTGGCTGTGTCTAGCACTAGATAAGACCCATACGCTTCATCAGACTTCAAGTAGAGCACACAGAGTAGTAGAGTTCACTTAGTTGTAATAGGGACCCTAAAATAATGCAGTAACAGGATGTTGTGATGTAAACGGAAGGAGCGCTATGACATTAACTATTGTTTCGTGTATTGCAATGCCATGTTTGCCCCTCACATCAGGCTAGCTTTGATAGCCCAGCGTCTTTGCATCGGGAAGAAGAAGAAGAAGAAGAAGAAGAAGAAGAAGAAGAAGAAGAAGAAGAAGAAGAAG
>NC_068992.1:63255945-63258146 GCF_001194135.2 Octopus bimaculoides
GAGGGGAGGAGGAGGAGGAAGACGAGGGGGAAGAGGACGAGGAGGAGGAAGACGAGGGGGAAGAGGACGAGGAGGAAGAGGACGAGGAGGAAGAGGACGAGGAGGAAGAGGACGAGGAGGAAGAGGACGAGGAGGACGAGGACGAGGACGACGACGACGACGACGAGGACGAGGAGACAAGCTCTTACTGGCTTATTTAAAAAAACAATGGGCTGTGTACCCTGCCTAGTCGCTGTTGAAGGAGGTTAAGTTTGGGCCTCATCTGGTTGATTTAACAGGCGAAAATCTCAGAGCTTTTAAATGATTTGTAAATGAATGAGTAATGTATCCTACAAAACTGATTTTGAAAATCTAAGTCTGAATGTTAAAGATATTTAGTTAATTAAGAGATGAGTTGTGTACCTTGCTTAAATGGTTTTGAAAACGTGAGGTATGGATCCTCTTGGCAGTGTTGCCAGAGAATCAAAGAATATACAGTATACTGACAAAATCACCAAATACTACCAAATGATAAAGGTATACATTGTTACTATGCTATAGTTGCTATGCTACTGTTGCTATGCTACAGTTGCTATATTACTGTTGCTATGTTATTGTTTTTATCGCTGCTATTAATTCTTGTTATATTTTTATTATTATTTTTCTCTTCTTTCCTATTTTATTATTTTTTTATCAATTTTTTTTCTTTTGCACTTCGATGCCGAAATATCTTTTTAAGTTTCATTTATGCAATAAGTCAATAAACTACGTATTAAATAAATCAGTTATAAATAAATAAATTAAACAATACGTTATTCTAAGTAATTGCCATAAAATTGTCATTAAAATATAAAATATTTGATAGATTTTTTAAAGCATTTTTTTTTTTTTTTTTTTCAAAACAAAATATTCAGGTTTCGGAATAAATTCGGAATAAATTTGGAATGAAATGCTAAAAGACATAGTAATTTGTTATTATTTTTTAATTTTTTACATTTCTTTAAAATTTGTTATTTTTCCTCCATTTCAGTCCAAATCATACATTAAACTATTAACTCTGTTACAATGTGTTTGTTAGTAAGTGATGGTATGTGTTTTATTCTTTAGTTTTACTTCAAATATAGTCAAGAATATTCTCTTTTAAAAGTGGATATTTCCATTATTTTTGTTCGTTTATTTGTTAATTTTATCGTTTGTTATTTTTTTACCGTCATTTTAGTTTTACATTTATTTTTTTTATTTTATTTTCCATGTTTTTAAAAACACTTTTGGCTTATTACATACAATATTCGAAAAGAAATTAGTTAATGAGCTAAAAAAAATTAATAAATGAAGAGGAATTATTTTTATAAATTCATATATCGAAGAAAACATGGAGATGCAATCATACAGTGTGGTTAAGAAGTTCACTTTTCAACCATGTTGTTCAGGGTTCAGTCCTACTGCGCAGCACATTGAACAAGTGACTTTTACTATGGCCCCGGACCGACCAATGCCTTGTATGTGAATTTGGTAGACAGAAACTGTGAGGAAGCCCGCCATATATATATTGTGTGTGGTTGTGTCTGTGTGCTAGTGTCTGCGTTTGTACCCACACCTTTGATTGAAAATAGGTGTTGGTTTGTTTATGCCCCCATAACTAGCCGCAAAAAGCGGGACCGATTGAATAAGCGCCAGGATTTAAAATTTTTTTTAAAATAAGTACTGGTATTGATTTGCTCGACTAAAACCCTTCAGGGCAATGCCACAGCATGGCCGGAATCCAGTTACTGCAACAAGTAAAAGATAAAATATAAAAAAAGAGAAAAACAGGGGGAAACAAAAGATGTGTAGCGAATGTAGAAAGAAAAAACGATGACTGTATTTGTGTAATTGACAAATGGGAACAAACACAAACATCACGTGATATGAAAAGGGCCGGCATGGCTGTGTGGTAAGAAGCTTACTTACCAACCATACGATTTTGGGTTCAGTCACTGCGTGGCACCTTGGGCAAGTGTCTTTTACTATAGCCTCGGGCCGATCAAAGACTTGTGAGTGGATTTGGTAGACAGAAACTGAAAGGCGGCGAGCTGGCAGAATCGTTAGCACGCCGGACGAAATGCCTAGCGGTATTTCGTCTGCCGCTACGTTCTGAGTTCAAATTCCACCGAGGCCGCTTTAGCCTTTCATCCTTTCAGGGGCGATTAAATAAGTACCAGTTACGCACTGGGGTCGATGTA
>NC_068992.1:63258156-63259805 GCF_001194135.2 Octopus bimaculoides
TTAGCCTTTCATCCTTTCAGGGGCGATTAAATAAGTACCAGTTACGCACTGGGGTCGATGTAATCGACTTAATCCCTCTGTCTGTCCTTGTTTGTCCCGTTTATGTTTAGCCCCTTGTGGGCAATAACGAAATAAGAAACTGAAAGATGCTCATCGTGTACATATTTATATATATATATGTGTGTGTGTGTGTGTGTGTGTGTGTGTATGTATTTGTGTGTGTGTCTTTGTGTCTCTTTGTATCTGTGTTTGTCCCCCCACCCCCACCCAGTATCCCTTGACAACCGACGTTGGTGTGTTTATGTCTCGGTAAATTAGCGGTTCGGGAAAAGAGACCGATTGTATAAGTATTAGGTTTACAAAGAATATGTCCTGGGATCGATTTCTTCGACTAGAAAACCATTTAAGGCGGTGCGCCAGCATGGCCACAATCAAATGACTAAAACAAGTAAAAGAGTAAAAGCGTAAAACTACAATAGGTTTTTTCTGGTTTTCTACCATCAAACGTTCTACCGGGTCGAACGCTTCAGGCACAAGGCCTGAAATTTGGGTGAAAGGTACTAGTCGATTACATCAACCCTAGTGCGTAACTCGTACTTAATTCATCGACTCCCGGAAGGATTAAAGCGACCTCGACAGAATTTGAACTCAGAACGTGAATACGAACAAAATGCAGCTAAGCATTTTGCCCGGTGTGCAAACGATTCTGCCAGCTCGCCTTATAGTAATAAATAGATTAATAATAATAATAATAATAATAATAATAATAATAATAACAATCCTTTCTATTATAGGTGCAAGGCCTGCAATATCGGAGGAGCGGACTACTTGATTACATCGACTCCAGTCTTTAAATGATATTTATTTCATCGACCCAGGAAAGGTGAAAAGTAAACTCGACCTCGGTTGAATTTGAACTTAGAACGTAAAGATCTAGACAAAATGCCGCTATAAAACTTTCCGGCGCAGTAGCCATTCTGCCGGTTTGCTTCCGTCTAAGTAAGAATGATAACGCAAAGCATTTTGGTCCGGAATTCTGCAGATTCAGCCCATATATTACAATTTCAAATTTAATAAGGTTTTCTGATAAAGGAAGTGCGCAAATTTAGGGATAGATGTAGAGGAGAGTTTATATATCAACCTCAGTAAATTACTGGGTATATATATTTATCGGACCCTGGAAAGATGAGGAGTAAATTCGACACCGACAGCATATGAAGGTTTTGGGATTAAGATTAATGCGACAAAGCATTCTAGTTGACCGCAGTATACCGTTAGTACCTATTTTATCGACTCTTCAATGGATGACAATAACAGCCCGCAACACTCACAGGAACACGCACAAATATATATAGACATGTGTGCATGTGTGTGTGTGTGTGTGTGTGTGTATAAATATATGCATATGTATATAAATATGTGTAAATATATATATGTGTGTGTATATAGATATATGCATATATATATACATATTTCTTTATTGCCCATAGGAGGCTAAACATAGAGGGGACAAACAGGGACAGACAAAGGGATTAAGTCGATTACATTGAGCCCAGTGCGTAACTGGTGCTTATCTAACCCGAAAGGATGAAAGGCTAAGTCGACCTCATATATATACATATATATATATATATATATATATATATATA
>NC_068992.1:63260103-63263269 GCF_001194135.2 Octopus bimaculoides
ATATATATATATATATATATATATATATATAGATATATATATATATATATCGGTTACCTTTGATGGGCGCAAGGTAAGATCGGCCGTAAGGAACATTTAATATTGTACACTTCGGATAACGTGTGTGTGTGTGTGTGTACTGCTGGATAGCATTATAGTTATTACCAGTACCATCATTATCATCACCATCATCATCATTTAATACAGTAGTAGTAGTAGTAGTAGTAGTAGTAGTAGTAGTAGTAGTAGTAGTAGTGTTATAGGTATTGAATTTATGAATGACGTCAGTTTTCGGAGCTCGTGAATTTCACAGAAAGTATTGAATTACTTCACAAACTGATATTCTACCTTTGTGAGTGTGTGTGTGTGTGTGTGGTGTGCTCGCGCTCACACGCGATGTTTTTCGTGAGGGCCGTTGAGTACAGCAATGAAAAGTCTTCATTATTTTCTTCCCACTGTTAGAGGGGAAAGGAAAAATTCTAGATTTTCAATTTTTTACTGTCAGATAATTTTTTAGTAATGTTTGTATACATAGCATCCACCAAGATGGAGGAAGCAGGAGGTTCTCTCACAAAAATGGTAGCAACATTTACGCCATATTAAAGAAAGCAACATTTATGCCAAAAAGAAAATTCTTGCTGTAATAAAAAGAAATGAGCTTCGTGACAAAAATAGACATTTGCATTCTGATGCATGTAGCGACAATTAGAATTTTTAAAACAGTTTTGCTAGCATAGCCAACCGGAAAGAACAGCTGGACATGAGATCATGAGAAAATATATAATAGGAGAGGATGAAATATCCAGTGATCTTCTCTGGAATCGCACACATGAATACACAGGTACGAAGAGACCGAGAAGAGAAATATTGATCAACTTGAGTAGGACTCTGGATATCAGATTAAAAATATGAAGGCGGTTATGCAAGAACGGAACACTTGGCGTAGAATAGTTGCATTAGTGCTGGCAAGTCACTCGACTGGATAGATAGATAGATAGATAGATAGATAGATAGATAGATAGATAGATAGATAGATAGATAGATAGATAGGGGAGGCATTTTGCATGCGATAGTACCGCTTTGTTTGAGTAATACGTATCAAGAAACAGGCCAATCGGAAAGTAGTGTGCCCACATTCCTCTGCCTTAGCAAAATTAACACGAGGTTTTTATGAAACCACAAAAGTACAGTTGGAAGAATCTGCGGCCTGTATTTTGAAAGGTTATTTTCCATTGAGCAGAATAAGCCATATGGAATTATTGTCTTGTCTTTAATACTGAGGCCGAGATGAAGTGAAAGATTGTTGTTGTTGTTGTTGTTGGTGGTGGTGGTGGTGATGGTGTTTTTGTTGATGGCTATGATGAGGATGATGATGATGTTGCGGTTGCTGTCGTTATTGTATTTTAATTCAATAAAAAAAACATTGCATTAAGAGAATCGTTAAAGTGCCGAAAAAAATGATTTGCAGTATTTAATTGCAACTCTCAACGTTTCGAGTTCAAATCCGACCGAGCTCAATTCTACTTCAGTTTTCATTCCTCTTCAAATTGGGTGGGTGTCAAAGAAATAATGTAGTAGTTCAATTTCTAGGGAACCATTTACTAGTCTGCCGATTTATCCCATCATGCAACGGGCTAGCTTAGTAGCGGAAGTCACTCTAACACTGCGGGACTCAAGTGACATGTATTGGAATAAATACATTGCAATTACATCAATTTTTTCCGTTGGTCACACATCTATCGTTAACACACACACACACAGCACAGACAAAACATAGACACATTATCATTTGCACAAACATGTATATACATACATATTTAACTCGACAGCTGTTTCTGGGAGCTTGGAATTACATAATAGTTGTAATGTTCATAATTAGCAGACAGAATGTGCAAAAAATCATGGATATGTTCAACTAGTAGATGGATCTATTGAGACATGACCGCAATACAGGCATCCTTTCATCTGCTGATTATGTGTTTATACATACATACATACATACAAACATACATACATACATACATACATTTTTCTTTCTTTAAAGCGAACCCTATTAAAACTATTAACACAAAAGAAAAAGAAAATATTTTAATTTATCAACTAGCAACAATAAAATCACAGATTTTGCCCCCAAAATGATAATCTTCACAGCTGCCAATAAAATATTATAGCTGACGGCAATCTGTCTCTGCGGAACTTCATACACATAAAAAAATTTCAAGGTTTTGTTGTTGTTCTTCTTCTTCTTCTTCATCGTCGTCTTCATCGTCTTCTTTCTTTCTTTCTTCTTTTTTTCTTTACTTGTCTGAAGTTTATTTAGCTGCGGAATAATAATCCAAAGAAAATAAGATCAAGATTTTCGATGAGAATTTACATTCGCCATTTTGCTAACGCAAGTCTTTGTTGTTGTTTTTTTTATTTCCTTTTTATTTATTTATTTATTTATTGTTCTCTTTCTTTTAAAGGAAAAAGATAAATCTTTGAAGTTTAGTATCACGTGTAGTTAATAGTTACAACTGGTGTTCTCGAAGTCTATGGGTTGTAAAGTCACCTTTGTGTCGTAATGAGCTGGGGCTGACAAGAAACAACCTATTGTGCCAACCGTGACTGCTAGGCTAAATAAATAGAGAAGTACTCGATCAACGACCATCGCTACATAGGCCCAATCACGTACAACCTGGAAATATATGAGAGAATACATGTAAATAATTGTGAACATAACAGAACGGAGGAGTTAAACAACAATAACAACAATTATAATAATGCTTTCTATTAAAGGCTCAAGGCGGAGGGGACTAGTCGATTACATCGACACCAGTATTTAACTGGTGCTTAATTCATCAATCCCGAAAGAATGAAAGGCAAAGTCAATCTCGGCCGAATTTGAACTCAGAGCGTAAGGACGGAGAAATGCCAGCTCGCCGCCTTAACAGAACAGTAAATATAATTATAATACCGGAAGTCAATGAAAGAGATTCTGAATCATCGATGCATGTATACCTTAATGTTTTAACCAAAATTAAGACCATATGTAAATCATATTTATCAATCACGTTATGAAAAGCAAACATGTGTGCTTAAACTAGAATATTCCTCGCTATTATAGCTTTATGGACTACGAGTTCACCGTAATATATATATATATATATATATATATATATATATA